>NW_027423733.1:1230000-1345000 GCF_013202065.1 Cotesia typhae | reverse complement strand
TGTGCCTTGGCATTAATAAACTATCAATCAATCAATCAATCTCTCTCTCTCTCTCTCTCTCTCTCAATCTCCATACATTTCTATTTGAGGTGTGTATGACCTCAAGCGAATGAATGTGTTCCACACTCATTTAATCCTTGAGTTTAAATTAACATTAACGCATAGAGAGAAAAAGATCGTTTATTCAGCTTCATGAACGATGTACTATATCTCTAGAGGGTGCACTTATGTTGAGGTGTACGATGGATTTATATGTTTGATGCTTGTCTGATCTCTTGAGTTTAAATAAACTCTCCGTTTATGTTGGCTGTTGTGATCTGCTGCTAATGCTGCTGCTACTACTGGACAAGTCCATGACGTGTTGCTTTGTTCTTTTTTTTATTCGACATTGTTGTTCACGTCACATTGATAATGTCATAGAAGGGTTATCTAAGTGGTTTAGAGTCATAAACAGATAACAGAAAATCTGATAATATAAATAATCTTTCGAAATCTACTTCAGCGCAATAAACTTTGATTATGTAAGCTTAATAATGTAAGTTTTATTCAATTTCATTATATAGGTCAATCCATGTAAAATCATCTAATTTTATATTGAATTATATTTTTTTAACCCATTTTGATATGCTGTGGCAAATATATTCGAAAGGGATTACTTATCAATATCTAGCTCTTAATCTTTATAAGTTCATAATTTACAAATTTTTTAACATTCAAAAATAGTATCTGCATGTTTGAAAATTAGTAACTACCGATTGATCTAACTTGAACGAAAAAATTTTGGGGTAGATTTGAATTTCTCGCTAGGAAAATTAACAGTTTTCAAAAAAACGGGAAATTAGTTTAACCCAGGTTTTCGAAAATCGAGTTCTCACTACATCTCTAAGTTTCAAGGTTATAAGGTGTTATTCTAACTATTTCTACCAGTGTCCACTCGTATAGAGGTGTAGATTAAATTTCATAAAAATTTGAATCGATTCAGTTCACTAGATTTTGAGATATCTCAAAAATAAAATTTAAAAAAGAAAGGTTTTTTTGTCTTATTAGATGACTGAATAATAGGTACGGATAATGTCTCGGATAGCTTAAACGGTAGAGCTTTTGACGGGTAACCGAATGTTCCGGGTGCGAATCCCGGTGTATCCGCATTATTTTTTTCGGTTTTTCATTCATTATCCATCGAAAAACTCCGATGGAACTTGCAAAATACTTCTGGAAAACTCCACAGAAACTCGGTGAAGACGCCAACTAAACTCAACAGAAAATCCGAAAAAACACTGATAATACTCTGGGAATAATTTATGAGAATACCACCAAAACTCAAACCAAACTCCGTAAAGATCTTAATTAAACAACAATTAACCACTATGTCTTTATGTGTTACAACTGCGTATAATATTCCGAGTTTACTCTCGATATACGCCGGCTATACTCTGTTGTTACACTGAGTTTCGGACGAGTTTCTACAGAGTTTTATCGGTGGCATCGAAAGAACTAGGGTATTTCAAAAAATTAAAAGTTGTCAATGACATTGCAGAATGTGGCGTTGCTTTAGTGGAAGAATATCATGCATGTCAAACTTAAGATAAAGGACAATTTCAATTTATACTACAAGTAGTAAAAGAGCATCGACAAAAATATCCAGGCTAAATAATAAAAGAACACTTCAATCGTTGTAATTACATTGCTTTTTTGTTTTAACAGGATAATATCCATTGACTTTCAAAATTCTTATAGAGTAATGAATCGATAATTTCTCGAAACTCTCATATATTAAATTTAATTTAACTCGAGTCATTATTTTTTCACAATAAATGTGAGATCGGGAAAAATAGTCCTTAGAACTAGTTTTAGTATGCTGTATTTCATTTTATTTTATTTTTGAGTGTCATAAATTTAAGGACTAAGATAAGCAATACTGTCAAAATGTGCCGGACAAATTGTCGCCAGATGTAAGTAACGTAGTCCTAAGTAGTGAAATTACAATTTACTGTAGCCATCTAGAATACAAAAAAAATATTATAAGTGTGCGAGCGGGGTAATAAACCCAGGTATGAGTTTAGGCGTACGTTGAGGGTGTACTTAGTTTTTAGTCTTTGACAAGAGCTGACCGACGTCGGTAGTCTCTTCCATGTAATTCTTTTTTCTCTTTTTCAATAAATGCAGCACATGTTATAACTTAGTTCCTGTCCTGTGATTTCATTTAATCAACAGTATCTGAATTATAACATAATCCTTGTTATTTTCATACCAACAGTAATCTGATACTACATAAATGAAATAAAGAAGAAAAAAATTTCGTACACAAGTATTTTTTTTTTTTTAGTTTTATGAAAATAATAGCTCATCAGAACCACTTTTACATCCCAGGAAAAAATGATCAAACCTGACCATGCCTGTTCATGTATGATCAGGCCTGAAATTACACGTGATCAGGCCTGTTCATGTATGAACAGACCTGAAATTAGACATAATCATGCCTGATCAGGTCTGTCCATGCCTGTTCATGTCTGAAGTGTTAAATACGCTCAGGCCTGTCCATGCCTGTTCATGCCTGGCCAGGTCTGTTCATCTCTGAATCGTTAAATACCTCAGGCCTATTCATATCTTTATTTCTGAAGCGTTAAATACACTCAGGTCTGATCAGGCCTGTCCATGTCTAATCAGGCCTGACCATGCCTGTTCACCCGGGAAAAAAATGATCAGACCTGATCAGACCTGTTTATGCCTGCTCATATCTGATTTTTTTTTAGTTCTATTTTTAAAATTAATTTGTTCGGTATGACGCATCAATTTTTATCCCCTTTTTAATTTTAAATGTACAACTTTCATTAAAAATATCGGCTTAAGCATAAAGTTTTTGATTTTCCATGCCAAAACGATGATTTTTACTATGATTTTTGACGCAATGACACAAAATTTCTTACTGTGTTCCAAGGAATACGCGAAAAACAAGATTTTGAATAAAAGTTTGAGTTTGATTGCGTGCAAATACCAAAATAGATCAGTTGATATCGATAGGCGATAAGTCCTTTCAAGGTGTCTGTTATTATCTTAAGCTACGCCTTGGTTCATTGCTGTAGTATGAAAGATTGCTGAATTTTAGAACGCACAGATAATTCTTAGTTACCTATACGTTTTGAATAAAAAAAAAAAAAATTTTTAATTAAAAGAAAACAACAAAACTATAATTCTGGAATAAACCTTAAAGAAAAAATGTTTTTTTATTACTGTGCACAGAGATACATGTTAATGGAGCAAAAACAATACATAGCCGTTTTAAACAAATAACTCTGACATATAAAGAATTATTAATAATTAATAAACTAGGCGTAATTAACTTCCTCTACTGTAAAGATAAGTCATGTATGAAATTTCAATTACTTGAAGTAGTTTGAAAGATACCTCTAAAGTAAAGATAAGTTATATGGTCAAGAGATAAAGTAACAGTCTGGAGAGCGGGGCGTCGACAGTTCGAATTCCCACAGGTACAACTTTTTTAACTTCCCGCTTAAAATCTCAGATTTTCGAAAATCGGGAAGTTATTATTTTCACTCCGTTTTGCAAAAATCAAGTTTTCATCAGATCTCGACGTTTAAAGGTCACAGGAAGCTTCCCTGACTATTCCCGCGAGGGTGTGTGTGTGTGTGTGTGTGTGTGTGTGTGTGTGTGTGTGTGACTATGTAACTCGTTTATAACTTTTGAACGACTGAACCGATCGGAACGAACTAAACGGTGTTCTGAAGAGTTCCCTCGAACTTAGATTTCCTAAGAACTTGAACCGATTCGGACCGATGGATTTTAAGAAATATTAAAAAATCTAAAGAAAAAAATCGTTTTTGAAAGTGGTTTTTTTGAAATATTTTTTAAACGGCTCTATCGATCAACTTCAAAAACTAATCTGCCCTTAGGCTTGAAAAACGACGCCAATCGTCGCTAATCCGGTCAAAATCAGTTGATTCGTTCGAGAGATATCGTGAACGAAAGAAAATCGAGAAAAGTGTTTTTTTGACATAACTTCGTTATTTCTTCTCGGATCGTTTTTGATGATATAAAATAATTTTTAGAGCTTAAAAAATCGCGTCGATCGCCGTCAAAAACGTAGGAATCGGTTGATTGGTTCGAGAGATATCTTCGATAAAATATTTGGAAACAAGTGTTTTTTTAACATAACTCCGACATTTTTTAGAATAACTTTAAAACAGCTGCACTGATCGATTTCAAAAACTAATCAGCTATTAGCATAAAAAAATTACGTTGATCGCCGTCAAGCCGGTCAAAATTGGTCAATTCGTTTAAGAAATATCATGAACAAAAAAAAACCAAAAAAAGTGTTTTTTTGGAATTAATCCAAATTTTCTAGTTTTATCAATTCAAACTTGAAGATTCATCATGAAACTAAAAAATTGCGTCAAATCCTGCCAACCGCATGAAAATAGGTTGATTTATTGAAAAGTTAGTGCGGTTTGAAAATTTAAAGAATATTGTTCGATGATACTTCTAGCAGACTTTTAAGCTCGAAGAGCTCAAAATAACACATAAATTGTATTTTTGAGCTCAAAGAGCTCAAAACTTCATTAGTGTAGTTTTATGCACCTAGGCATGGAATTAGGGGGAAGTTGCACGGATGGCCTTCAGGGTCTACCGTATTCCTAATTTTTTTTTCGACCTGATCGAGTCAGACATGAACAGATCTGATCAGACCTGAACATGCCTGGCCAGGTCTAATCAGACCCGGCCATTTTTCATACCTGATCAGACCTGAAGACTCATGCCTGTTAATGTCTGATAGGATCTGATCATTTTTTCCTGGGATGTAAAAATAATTTATAAAACAGCAATAGACTTATTTGTATCAGTTTAATAACTGAAAAGTTAAAATTTGATACATTTCGAAGTTTACGTTTGAATATCGTTAGAGTGGCTATCTCTATGATAAAAGTGTAAGAGACCTTTTTTGTAGAGCGTTGAATCTTCTACAAGAATATGCTATGGAGGTATTTATACAAGGTGCGAATACCGAACTAGAAAAGTAAAATTAAAAAAATCTGTAAAACGGTTGACCCTAAAGACCATGAAATCAGTCAAACCGTTCAAAAGTTATAGGAGGTTTATATACTTACACACACTTTTTTTTTCTTACGTAATTTAAATGGGAAACGGAAAATTACGAACAGGCATCTCTAAATATTAATATTAAGAGGTCCGCGTTGAAAAAAAAATCGCCTCAAAATGACACACCCTATATATATATATATATATATATATATATATATATATATATATATATATATATATATATATATATATATATATATGAATGTATGTGTTCATATTTATATATATGTAATGTATGTTATTCATAAATACACATAAGTAAGTTACACATATTCATCTTAGCAAATATGTATTTTCTGAAATAAATTATTGTATAAGATCATCTTAGTCATATAATGCTAGAAAATGTTGGGGTCGTGACGATAATTCACTACATTCCAAACGTTCCTTTCGACAGGACGTAATATAATTTCGAAATAAAAGTCTATAACTCATATTTTTCGTTTCATTCATACTAAAGATTCAAATTTGTTATTATTTGATAAATTTCTCATACATGGAGAGAATTTTATGGTAAATACTATCGTCGAAGTATTGTAAAAAGCTCTAAGATACTTCAATAGTAATAAATCCTTCCTTTTTTTGTTATAAATACAACATAAATTATTACAGTTACCACCAATATATTAATTTTTATCATCTGTCATATTACTATAAGTTTGTATCTTTAGCTATCTATGATAATTTGATTACATATCTCGATAATGACTTTTAAAATGAAATTAACAATTTCTACAATCTTTGATGATAATTATTACCATCACAGTCTATGTTTTATCAAATTAATGTTAATTTAATTAATGTTAATTAAAGTATTAAATAAAAATTCCTTTCTAATATTAATTAGAATAAAGAAAAATAATTTTATTTTTCAGTTTATGCCCACCGCCATATTATTGTTATTATTATGACTAAAAAACCTTGCAGTCACTATATGACTGCCATGACTAGTAAACTATTAACAAATGAAATTTTGCCTTATTAAATATTAAATTTTGTTAAATTGCATTATGCTTTTTTAACTATTGACGTTTTTGAAGATATAAGATCAATTTGTTTGTTTATTAATTTATTTGCGCCCGTAAAACAAAGGACAGGCATTTATCCTTGGTTCATATGTTTCCTAGCTCATAAGAGAGGCACATGATTAAACATAACCTCTATTTTAGAAACAACTATAGTCATTTGCTCACGCTTACACTACCTTTTTGATGTTTGAAAAATTTATGTAAATTTTTTAATCTCGATTGTTTAGTTTCAAAATTGATAGATTATGATAGTAGATAATCTAGGAGCATATGACGCCCGAAAATTTCACATCTTGCAATACCGACCGAGTTTCGAGATTACATTATCTACTGATGTACCGACTGATGTCAATTTCTGTGTATTATTTTGTCAATCTGATTTACCCACTGATTAACGGACTGTAGTCTATATCCGTCAGTAATGTATCATTTTTTATCTTCCGTTGATAATCAGTACATTATTTAATGATAAATTATACCGGTAATGTTAGATTTTTGTTTTATCTACCGTTGATAATAATTATATCATCAAACGATAATTTTAAATCTATCTTTATCTTATTACTATATTCTCAATCTTATTTATCTACTTATGTACCTACTGTAGTTTTTATAAGTCGCCAATGCAGGATAATTTTTTATCTACCGTTGATTACATCATTCGATGATAATTTCAGTGCTATCTTAATTTTAATATCATATTCTTAATCTTCCTTCCCTACTCATGTTCCCAGGGAAATGAACTACAGTCAGTTAAAAAGTAGGTAAAACAGATTAACAAAATAAACCAACTGTAGTCATAGATAACACAATTAGATTGCATGTTAACTATTTGATGCTTAAAACATACTGCAAATACCTTTAAAAGTGGATATCCTCCTGCATTAACCATAGAGATTGGCATACGTCGGTACAGTAATCGGTAAGGCAGGTTGAGCAACTCGGCCGGTATTCAAGGATTCGATAATATCGCGGTAGGGGCATATCCCCCTAGATCATCGACTAATGTAATTTTGAAAAATAAACATCAAAAAACGAAAAAAAAATCTATATATACATAGGAGCCTTTCTATAGAGATAGTCACTCATCACGATATCTCTGAAAACTATAAGACCTAGAGACTTGAAATTTGGCAGGAATATTTCTTTCGCCGAGTAGAGGTTAGCTACGAACGGATTTTACAAAATTCTACCCACAAGGGGGGTTTCGGGGGCGTTAACAAGGAAAAACTCCCGTTTTCATACTATAGCTCCTGTCGACTCCACTTTGGTAGGAATCTTTTGTAAGAGAAGTAGAAATAATCTATAAATGAATTTTACGATATCTCACCTCACAGAGAGTTACGGGGGTGGGTATTAACAATCAAAATTTTTAATTTTCACGCTATAACTCCTAAAGACTCCAAATTTTGTAGGAATTTTCTGTAAGTGATAAAAAAAAATTTATGAACGAATTTTACGATATTCTACCCCAAAGAGGATTGCGGGGGCGTTAATAATGAAAAATTCCCGTTTTTAAACTATAGCTCCTATTGACTCGAAATTTCGTAGAAGTCTTCTGTAAGAGATGTTAAAACGTCGCAATAATAGCAATAACATGACTGTTTAATTTTTGTCATTTATTTTTTTAACTAACTGCGAAATTTTCATATTATTTTTGTGGTTTGGATGCAATTAATAATGGGAGTTAGCTGGAATAATTACATGGATCGAAGGTATATGCTAATTCGATGAAATTTGGAGTTTCGGAAAGTCAGAACAATACTCTAAATTTCAAGTTTAGATCTAAAAATACAATTCTATAAAATGCCCAGTGAAGCGGGCGGGTAACAGCTAGTAGATGTATATATGGAAAATATATCAAAATGCATGTGGGTACTCAAATGAAAGCTCTGGATGAGTTTAACATCGGGATGAGCTTATATCTTTAAAAATGTCAATAATTAAGAAATGACTTTGTATCTTGTGAACTATTGACATTTTTAAAGATATATGCTCATCCTGATGTTACACTCATCAAGACCTTTTATTCGAGTACCCACTGGAATTTTTGATATATACATATATATATATATATATATATATATATATATATATATATATATATATATATATATATATATATATATATATATATATATATATATATATATATATATATATATATATATATATATATATATATATATATATATATATATATATATATAAATATATAAAAAATTGATGTGGGTACTCAAATGAAAGCTCTTGATGAGTGTAACATCGGGATGAGCTTATATCTTTGAAAATGTCCATATTTCACAAGACACAAGGTCATTTATTGAATAATTATCCAAAGATAGAACATTTTCGAATGCAGTCTAAATACTTATCATCATTAGTTGACTATTAGTGAGAATGATATGAACCATGAAAAGGCACAACACCAGGTCGACTTTTCTAACGATACTAAATTTAATCACAAATACCCATTTTATCATACAAATACACTGGCCACAAAATTTTGCTTATTCTTTTAATAATGTAGATTATTATTATTAGTATTATATCATTGATAATGTTGTTGATCAATTCAATGCTTATTTTTTACTGAAAAGTTTATAATACAATTTGTAACTTTTTCCACTTGTGAAGATAACTGTGACTATCTCAATAGTAAATGGTACAATCGCTCTATTTTAGGAATTATTTCATTATTGTACTGATAATAATTAAAATTTTTTCATTTATCATTTAAAATTTTATAAAATTTATTACCACCAAAAATAGTAAAATTAAAAAAAATGAGAATTGTTAGAGTTAATATAAAATTCTCTCCGTGTATTAATGAATGCATTTAACCATTGATAATAAATATTTTTTAGATATTGTGTACTGTGATCAATCAGTCGAGAAACGTCAAACAGAAGACTCAGATTCAGATAATTTTATTTGAGTGATGATATAAATTTGAATACAAATTTTAGAATTATCCAAGCGAATTTTATAATACCTTATTTTATTTATGTAGACACAACAGAAAAATTATCCGGTAAAATTATTCATGTTACACTCATTAATTTTTGTCATGAATTGAATTGATGTTAGGAAATTTATAATTTTCACTGCTGAAGTAAAGTAGTTCCATTGATAATTACGGGAGCAAAAAATTTTTTGATCTACGTACACGGTAGAAAATTTCCATTTAATTTTACTGTGGGTGCATAGTATCCTGAACTATAAGAAAACTGGTACAAAATTTACAAGTTTTCATAGTAAACTTCAAAAACATTTATATTAAATTTTTCAAAAATAACAATGATTTTTCATTTTAAACCAAAGTTTTGCTTATTATTGACTCGAAAAAAAAGATCAAGATTGCGATAAACGAATATTTTCTCTAAATAATAAGCATTTAAAAGAAAAGTTCATATGCATGTATTACTGCGCGCACAAAAAGAGCTTGTCTCTATTACTGCGTGCCAATTACTGCGAATGACCAAATTATTGCATGCCTATTAGTGCGGATGGAATTCAATGATAAACAACTCCGGGATCATATAAAAAATTTATAAAATACGTTTGAAAGATAATTATTTGTTTAATAAAATGACTTGATTAGAAAAATGTATTCCTGAAGTAATTTGAATTCATATCAATTAATAATAATGACCAGAATAGTAATGTAGAACAAGCAGAGTCTTTATAGTAATTAAAAAAATTAGCTTTTTCGAAGAAAGACAAACTTTAATTAAAAAAATCATTTTGAATTTTTTTTAATTTATCAGAAAAAAATTTGGAATAAAGAAGAGTTATCTTGCTTTTAAACGCAAATAATATTAAATTCGAACCATTTTATTTAAAGAAAAAAATCTTTTAGTACCACATCTTTTCGTACAGAAACTCGCAAACAAGCTATAGTTTACTACCTGTATAGTCATTTAATTTTAATTTATTGATAACAAATTGAATAACTGGTATGCGTGTAAAACTACTATGCAAATATTTTCTTGAAAATTTCAATTATGAGAAACAATTTTTTGTAATTTAAAAATCTCAAGTATGATTTAATTATAATTAAAATACAAAAATCCGCAGTAATACCTACACCCGCAGTAATACCCACACTTATCCTAATGAGTTTTTTTTCAAAATATTATTATTTATTAAAGTATATAAAACGTTATAATACATATAGTACAGTTTTTGATGAGCTATTTTCAGTTTATTAAATTTATCTAAAATCTCAATAGAAATTCTAAGTTCACAATACACAAAACTGATTATGGCATTAATTTTTGAGTATCAACTTAAAAGGTAGGAAAGAAAGGGGTCAATTGAATCACTTGACTTAGAAAATCGCAAAAATCAAAAAATGCTTCATCCTCTTAGAACTAGAGCTTATTATGTCAATCTCTGATACGATCGAAATTTTAAATCATTGCGATTAATAAATTTTGAAAAATATAAATTTTTGTATCTTTAGGTTTGCAAACGTCTTTTTCGGCTGGTTACAAATTATTCAAAAATATTTTAATTTTCGAATTAATCGATATAGTTGAAATTGTAGTAGTTGTAGATGGGTCATTCCATGCCAAATCGACAAATTTTTTACCTAAACCCCTTCGATTTCGCTAAAAATTTTCTTTTTCTATCCCCCAAAAGTCATTTTTTAGAATTTTCTTGAATTTTTTTTCCCGACTCCAAAAAAGTTACATATTTTTGAAAAAAACCGCTCTTTTTTTTTGAAAATGCTAGAACTTTTTCAAAAATCGACCGTTTAAGACCTTTTTTTTTTTTTTTAAATTTTTAATTTCCGAAAAAACCAAAATATATCATATATCTGGGCTTCTGAAAATTTTTTCATATTTTTTTATAAAACTACATTTGAAAATAAAAATTTAAAAAAAATTAGGAAAACGGTTGACCCTGAAGGCCATCCCTGCAACTCCCGCTACTTTCATAATTAAGCGCTCGAAATTGCACTTATTATGTTTTTGAGCTTTTCGAGCTCAAAAATCTAATTTTCGTGTAGTTTTAAAAAAAACTACGAAAAAAAATTTTTTCAAATGTGGTTTTTTTTTTAATAACTATTCAACGGCTTGACCGATCAATTCCAAAAACTAATCAGCTCTTAACATCGAAAAACCCCGTCGATTGCCACCAAGCCGGTCAAAATCGGTTGTTTCGTTCGTGAGTTATCGTTGACGAAAAAAATCGACAAAAAGTGTTTTCTCGGATTACACCGAAATTTCCGGTCTAATCAAAGGGAAAGTAGCGGGAAGTTGCAGGGATGGCCTTTAGGGTCAACCGTTTTTCTAATTTTTTTGGTTCAATTGACCTCCTCCTTCCATACTTCAGTAGTATTAATGTCATTTTTCTTTCGATATTGAAAATCATGAAAATTTACAAAAGTCTCTAGTATTATGATTGATTGGTAAATTGTCATGTGAGCTTAAAACATTGTTCTACTTAAATATATTAGCAAATTTTAACTTAAACTCTGCAAAGCGGGTGATCAATAGCTAGTCTTTAATGTATTCATAGATGGTTTTATAAATTCCATCATTATAAAATTTCCATCTGACATATAATTGGAAAAATTTGTTTATTTTCCCCAAAAAAAAACAAAACTTTTTTTATTTTAAACATTATCCATTGATAGCTTTTAAACTATAGAACCTACAAATCGCCATTCACATAAAATACCTTTTAATACCCGATCGCTTTCTATTGATACATCGATGAAAAAAGGAAAATGATATAAAAGCAAACGAGGAATTATTTACGGAAAAAAGAGACTGAGCATGGTATATTGGGTGAGAAAGGTAAAAGGGAATATAAATTTGAAGAGTGGAGCGAGTAATACAACAATTTTACGAAGTACTTTATAGTTCTGACCGCTCATTAAAAAGTTCCAGCATTTGCTCAGTTAATGTAGCTGTAAAATGTATCCGAAGTGGTTCATATCAAGTGGCCAGTATAAGTACTTTATAATATGCCTATATATTTTCAACGTATAAAGACATATTAATTGAATGAAAATGCAACGCCATATCATAAAAGCATCGTAAAATTTCTACAGTCCTTTTGTCCTTAATCTGCTATAGTGTATAATTCATGTTATAGCTAAACACTTGAAACCAAATGGATCATAGCATAATGATGATCCTCCTTAAGAAAAAAAAAAAAAAAGGTTGAAGAAAAGATTGAAGCGAAAAGAGTGATGAAGATCGAGAGAAAAATAAAGAAGCACACATCATACCCACCAAGTTATCCAAGTGCACGTGTACATATATTCTTTTGGATAATGGTCGTGGTTCAAGTGGCGGTGGTTTAACTTTCAAGGACTATTAACGATAGTATAGCATATACAACTTACCAGTCGTATGGGTGTTCACCCTCTTTTCGCCTTGTTAACGAGAATCAGTCAAGCGAATCTTGTGAATGATTCGACGTAAAATATGTCAGCCGTTCTCTGTTATCATTCCGAATTTGAGACAGTTCTTTTTCTTTATGTATTTATTCTTCTGTAAATATGTATTTTTTATTGTCAGTAGGTTAAATATCGTAAATAAGTTTCGTTTTATAAATATAAAACTAAACAAATACGGATAACGTTTCAACTCCATCAAAAGAAAACTTTTACTTTTAACAAAATTATAAATGTCGTTGGAAATAAAACTTTTCAAAGAATCTTAGAAACAAAATTGAATAAAAACGCCATTCAGCCTCAACCGAGATGTAAGATAGATAAGATAGATTAAGATAGATATATGATGAATAGATTATTGGAAAATCTAAATGTGCATGCCTTGAGCGCTCATGTTTTATATACAATTAAATATTTTTATATTTGTTTTGAATTGTCGGCGTTCAGTACTTATTGATGATGCGAATAAAATTCCCTCACGTGATCCATTATATCAACTTCTTACAAATCGATACGCATACGTTGTCTCGGTTGCAGAGTCACAGTAAGAACTCTGTTTACTGGAAAAAAAAAAAAAAAATAAACATATGGCCGACCAAAATGAGAAAATTCGGTGTGAACGTCAATCAAAATATTTTAATTACAACAAAACGAAGCAATGTCAAACTTTGGGACGGTTTTTCATTGAAGTTTAATGATCGGACTGAAAAAAAAAAGTAAGTCCTAAAATATATATATATGTCGGAGGAAGAGTGGTTCGGGCATCGTTAGGGTCCTTTGGATCATTATCAGCCATCTTTATTTATTTTTACAATAATCAAATATAATAAAGTCTTTGATTTAAAATATAACGTACACTAACTCGTACAAATAATAAATTTAATTACAAATATTCTACTGCGATTGATATAACAGTTAAAGACGTTTTGGGAATAAGACCGAGAACGAATCCGGGGTCAGCAGGATGTATGCGATCCTTACTTGATCAATGCTCAACGAGAACTACTCTCCCAAGTACCCTAAGTACTTATTCACTCAAAAATTATTTCGACAGCCCTCATTGTCTGTCGATATTTCTAACTATATACTTTTTACTTCTATCCTGTGACCTCGGCTACGTTTGGTGACTATTGTCACTCCGAACTTAAACCCATCGTTATAACCATAAAAAATATAACTAGCTTAAATCATAAATAATATCTAAATATTCTATGCTTTACGATTTTGCTTAAAATTAACAGACAAACTAAAATATTGGGAATTTCCAATCTCTGGGAAAACCCAGCTCGATATTATCTCCGACACGGCCAACCTGACGATCACACCTGACGTTCTCGGGTGCATCAGTAAACATGTTATTACAAACCGTGTCAATTTTTTTTTTTTTTTTTTTTTTTTTTAAACAAATAATTTTCCTTTATTCAGAGGCTCATTTAAGCTACAAAAACTCTCGACTATCAAATCTAACAGACTTAGCTTCTTGAAGGTGCCTTTTCAAAATTTCTACGATTGTCTATCCCAGCGATCATGCAGGCTATGTTCATCACCACCCCAGGTATAGACTCTTAGCATACAATGGTCTGCAACTGTATATTACATACAGCAAAACTGTGTACCACCATAGTTACTCAACTATGTACACCAGTATTCAAAATCTTTTCTACATTGTCAACCAATGACACATGTAGTACAACACAATTTTCTTCTCAGGCCCCCGCTACCTCACCAACTGCCCATCGCCCCTGACAATCTTAGCAACCAAGATTGATTCAAATCACCCTGGATTTGCAGTTACGACTACAGCTTGGTCCAAGTAGTTTGACCCCAGAAGTAAAATTTTCTTATCGCCACCACATCATCTACTGCCCATCACACTCTGGCCAAACCACCATTGATTTGCCATTATGACCTACAGCCTGATGCGAGTGATGCGACTTTCGACAACTACCATTAGTGCTCGGTCTTTCCCCCGGTGGTTTCTGACTCTGTCTCAGAGTTATTCTGAGAAACTTCCTGTTCATCACCCTCATGATCATCTGGTATATCCAATTCAATAGGGATATGACTTTCCGGCATTTTCCTCAAATTCTCATGACTATATTTATAAGTCCTATTATTGTCTAACGACTTCAAAGTATACCGATCGCCATCGAGAATTTCCGCCACTACAAATGGACCTCTAAACTTAGGATCAAGCTTCGTTTGATTTCTCTCTTCGTTCTTAATTAACACGATATCTCCTATCTTAAATGGTATAATTTTTGCTTTATTTTTATCAAATCTATACTTATCATACTTAGCATTTATTTCTATGTTCTCAATAGCTTTTTGCCTTACGTCAGAGATATCTATTTCTTTATCTACCTGGCCAACTACCATTCCAAAAGGTCTGGCTACTTTACCAATTAACAATTCTAATGGACTCGCATTAGTGACTCGATTGGTAGTGCAATTCATTGCTAACTGAATTTCATTTACAACTGCTTGCCAAGAGTTTCTACTCGTTTCGGCTGCAGTAAACATACTTTTTAGGGTACTCATTACGCGTTCTACCTGACCATTAGCTCGACTAGAATCCGCAGCTATAAGATGTAATTTTGAGTTTTGTGAGGTACAATACTCTTAAAATTCTTTACTTGTGAAACATCTACCTTGATCCGCAATTATGCGGGTCGGTGGGCCAAACAATGATATAGCATTTTTAAGAGCCTTAATAGTATTGACACTATCTATTTTTCGAGTATGATATAATAAAACAAATTTAGTGAAAGCATCTATCAACACGACAACGTATTCTTTTGAATCATTTTTACCCGTTAATTTACCTGTAATATCCATGTGTACTGTATGCCAAGGGATGCTGGTCTTAGGAATAGGATGAAGCTCTGCTTGTACTTTGCCTGAGCTTGACTTGGAAACTCTGCAAGTATAACAGTTATCAATGAATTTACGAACATATTTCGTAATTCCTTCAAACCAGTAATACTCGCAAACCTTGTCAAGTGTTTTCTCCCATCCTAAGTGCATAGTTGACTCATGTACATGATTTATTACCGACCACCTAAAAGCACGTGGAACAATAGGTAAACATAATGTTTTACCTCGCCTTTGGATTTTTCGGTGGAGTAACCCTGACCGTACTTCATAAGTTTTAGCAAGATCGGACGCAATCTCATCATTTTCTAAATCAATTACTATCTTACTAATTTCTGGGTCACGCCGTTGCTCAACAAGAAGCCAATCATCGGAAATTTCCGTCAAATTTATCCGTTTCTGTAAAATTTTATTTGAATTACTACGCAATTGTTCTGTAACAGGATTACGCGAAAAGAAATCAGCGTGAGCCATTCTTTTACCTTCTCTATACACAATATCAAATTTAAAAGTCTGTAAGAAAGCTAACCAACGGTGAACCCTTGGTGTTAGGTCAGCCTTTTTCTGAGAGGCTTTTAACGAATTACAATCCGTAATTACTACGAACGGTCGACCATGCAAATAATGACGGAAAAATTTTACTGCGTTAAATACAGCTAGAGTCTCTAATTCGTATGAATGATATCGTGACTCAGCTGAACTTGTAGCTTTGCTATAATACTCGACAACTCTATTTGAACCATTAAATTTTTGCATTAATATAGCCCCATAGCCTTCAGAGCTAGCGTCTGTGTGCAACTCTATAGGAAAATTCGGATTGAAAATCATTAGTACAGGCTCATTAGTCAATACAGAGATTATTTTCTGACGGATATTTTCATGTACCTCAGTCCATTCAATATTTTTTTTTGTTACCTGAGGTCAAACGGTATAAGGGTTTCATTACCTGTGAGAACTTTGGAATAAATTTACGAAAATAAGAAGAGAGACCGATGAATTGTCTCAACTGAGTTACGGTTCTCGGTGCAGGTAAGACAGTTAAGGCTTCGATTTTACGTGAGCTGGGACGGACTTCCCCAGCAGAAATTTCATAGCCCAGGTATTGTACTTGGGTTTTGAGAAACGAGCATTTCGATAAATTAAAAGAGAATCCGGATTTAATGAGAATACTGACTACTTTTTGAAGTCTGTCTAAAGCTTCTTCAATAGTTGAAGCTATAATCATAATATCATCCATATACACAATAACGAATGTATATGCAAGTTCTCCTAAAGCTTTTATAACAGCACGTTGAAAGACAGAGGGTGCGTTCTTTAGCCCGAATGGCATGGTCAAATATTTATATTGCCCATCAGGCGTTACAAACGCTGTCCGTTCAATTGATTCTGTCTCAACAGGGATTTGATGAAATCCACTGGCCATATCTAAACATGTGAAAAACTTTGCACCAGCGAGTCGCGCTATTTGGTCGGCTATGAGGGGTAAGGGAAATTTATCATCTATCGTATTAGAATTCAGTTCCCGATAATCAACGCACAAACGATCAGAACCATCTTTCTTTTTAACTAATAATATAGGACTTGCAAACGGAGAGCAACTCGGACGAATAACATTAGCCTTCAATAGTTCATCTACTCTATCCCGTACTACCTGCCTTTCCTCGGCACTAAGACGATACGGTCGCCTTTGTACAATTACATTAGGGTCAACTAAACGTATTATAAGCTCCCTGTATTAACACGAGTACTTGGAAACCCCTGAATAAATGAATCGGTATATTCTTTTAAAATAGAAATGAGTTTCTCTTTATCATCTCCAATTACGTCAGTATCAATATCATTAAAATGTATTTTACTAATAGATTCGAGTTTATTACATGCATTAATCAGTTTACTTTTAGATAAGCTAAAATTATTTGAAGTTATATTTACATCAAATCCTTGCCCAAGAATTTCACGACCAATTAATATGTCACATTTTAAATAATCATCCGCAATAACATGAAAAAGTATCTCTAACGTATGGCTATTAATAGTTATTTCAGACAAAATTTGTATCGTACAGTTCACGCTAACATTTCCAATACCCTTAAGAATTATTAATTTATTTTCCTCTTTCCCGCGATCCTAGTCGCAATACTTTCTTTAACCAATGAGCATTCCGCTCCTGAATCGAACCAAAATGAAAACGACTCACCACGATGTATTAAGGAACCTGACGGAGCTGCCACTGTGCAGAAATCGACTCGTCGCTCTCTAAATTCCTTGCTTCCTTGATCCTTCATGCTGCTGGCCGTAGATTGATATTTGGAAGCGATATGTCCAGTTCTCCCACACTTGTAGCAGGTAACAGGCTTGTTGTGCATTGGAATATGTCTAACAGCTACCTGATTGTTTGGTGATGACTCCGGTTTCCTCTGATTTGCCGTTGAGAGACAATTTGTACTCTTGTGCCCCATTTTCCCACATGAATGACACTTAATAGGCACAGCCGACTTAAATTTCTTGAAATCAGAAGACGATCGCTCATCTTGCGACGATGTAGGTCTCTTGCGCGTGTAAGAAAAAGCCTTTAACTCTTTCTGTAGTTGAATACGGGTCTTGACGTCTGTGGTGAACGCCAAACGTTGAAGACGACTATCAAACTGAGAGTTATGCGCAAGAACAACTGATACTGCAATTTCTTCCGCAGTTAAATTTTTCCATTTTGACATGAGTGACGCCAGGAGATGACTCGAGTAAGATGCTAAGCACTCACCGTCTTTTGGACGACTATTTTGCAGATTAATTAAAGTTGCTGCTGATGTCTCCACTCCGGCAAACCTTGTAATGAAAAGATCTTTGAAATCAGTCCAGGTTATCCCAGGGTAACACACTTGAGATAACCAAGTAGACGCAGATCCTTGAAGAGCTTCACTTAGTGCAATAACTAACGAACTACCTTCTAGAGGACGTTCCACTAAACACATATCCACTGTCGCGCACCAAGCACACGAATCCGCGTTTGAATTTTCCGGGTTAAATTTCGGTAGTGAAATACTACGACTCGGTGACACTGGTTTTGTCATAGACTTTATTAACTCTACAAGACTTTGGTTTTGCATTTCCAAAAGCAGTTTAAATTGCTCAGAAGAAAATGCAGCAGATGATCCTGATCCCACTTCTGATGTCGGAGGAAGAGTGGTTCGGGCATCGTTAGGGTCCTTTGGATCATTATCAGCCATCTTTATTTATTTTTACAATAATCAAATATAATAAAGACTTTGATTTAAAATATAACGTACACTAACTCGTACAAATAATAAATTTAATTACAAATATTCTACTGCGATTGATATAACAGTTAAAGACGTTTTGGGAATAAGACCGAGAACGAATCCGGGGTCAGCAGGATGTATGCGATCCTTACTTGATCAATGCTCAACGAGAACTACTCTCCCAAGTACCCTAAGTACTTATTCACTCAAAAATTATTTCGACAGCCCTCATTGTCTGTCGATATTTCTAACTATATACTTTTTACTTCTATCCTGTGACCTCGGCTACGTTTGGTGACCATTGTCACTCCGGACGTAAGCCCATCGTTATAACCATAAAAAATATAACTAGCTTAAATCATAAATAATATCTAAATATTCTATGCTTTACGATTTTACTTAAAATTAACAGACAAACTAAAATATTGGGAATTTCCAATCTCTGGGAAAACCCAGCTCGATATTATCTCCGACATATATATTAGGGTGTGCCAAAATGTAACTTTCTTGATGGACCTTTTAAAATTGGAATTTTCAGTTTCGCTTTTGAAATCAGCTGTGTTTAGGCCTTTCCTAAGATATTTTGGGGTAAGACGATAGATTTTATTTTCATAGAATTTTTTAGCAGGACGTTTAATTGGGCACTTCCGGCGAAAATTTGAATTTTCAGCGGAAGTGCCCTAACTAAGCTCCAGTTAAAAAATTCTATGAAAATCAAATTATTATAATATATATATATATATATATATATATATATATATATATATATATATATATATATATATATATATATATATATTTAGTTATCTTCACAACACCACCATATTGTGAAAATCATTCTCACTAAAAGTTTCAAAAATCGGGATTTATCACTAAAATTGATAATTAATTTACCAAAAAGTGTTTTTAATTAATTAAGTTATCATTCTTCTTGCCACCAGTGTATTTTTTTAAATATTTGTACGAGGATTATGAATTAAGAATGCAATTTCTCTTGACGAGAAAGTAAACTTGATTTTTAGGCCCCAGTAAAGCTTTCTTTAAGTGCGATCGCATTTACGGCATGCAAAAAAAAAAACAGCAACACTCCGTGGACGCTTCATGAAAACACCGGGTATACTCTGTCGATACTCATTGAGAATACGGACAATACTCCGTGAAAACACTAGCAATACTCTACGAAAACTCCGAAAAAACGACTTCAGAATCTCGTGTCGCAACTGCATAATACCCCGAGTTATAGGCGAGTATTCTCAAAGTTTCAACAGTGGTGCCTAAACCGCTAGAGAAATATTTAAGCTACAATATTTAAAATATTTAAACTACTTTCTGCCAAATCATCTGATTTTAGAACAATAGGCTAAAAATTAAAACAGGCAGTTCTAGGTAGAATTTTTAATTTTTGATAGAAAGTTATTTATATGATAGAAAGTTATATTCTATGATTAAACTTATTAAGACTAAAAAATAAAAATTTATATCTACTATTATTATATTACGTCTTACACACGATGCACAAAGGTTAGT
Organism: Cotesia typhae; assembly: GCF_013202065.1. Classification (NCBI taxonomy): domain Eukaryota; kingdom Metazoa; phylum Arthropoda; class Insecta; order Hymenoptera; family Braconidae; genus Cotesia; species Cotesia typhae. Next base: position 1,324,781 of record NW_027423733.1, on the reverse strand, counting down.
TTAAAGGTTAGGCTTAAAGTAATTCAAATATAATTGTTTTGTTTTCAGGTTCCAAAAGATTGAGATTGTCAATCAATGATTCAAGTAATGAAGATCACGACTCCGACTCACTTGATGCTCGTGAATCTTCTAAAGCAAGATCACGTTCAAGATCTCGTTCACGTTCACTTTCTGCATCTCGTACTCCTCATATGAATACATCAACAAACTCAAATATAGGTACTATAGTTACAGACGCTGATTCTATAGTAGGGATGAAACAAGAAAATAGCGTTCACGATTCTGACGATGGAAGTACTGGACATACTAGCTTAAGTCCATCACATACTCCATCTCTAACTTCTGCTTTTACTCCCCAAAGAAACAACACACCAGCACCGGAAAACTTAAGTCTCCGGAAAACAGCTAGTCCAATTCAAATACCTTCTCAAACTATTTCTCAAGCTGTTAATCTCGTACAGACTCGATATAGCCCGCCACCTTCATCTTTAACGGTAATTTGAAAAAATTTTTAATTGTTTTGTAATATAAGTATTCATCACATTGTTATACTTGACTGCTGTATATACGCCACAATTATATTAACAACAACGATGATAACAAAATCAATTTTACTCTAAAACCAATAGGCTGCAGCTGCCCATTTTTCACCTTATTTATCTCTTTATGGACCAACTGCAAGTTCACTTTACTGTTCACCAACACTTTATCAGCAACAACATCATCATCATTTAGCTGAATCACGAGAAATGCAAATGCAGATGCAGAACGTTCAACAACCTTGCGGTGTACAAGTTCAACAACAACAACAACAACAACAACAGCAACAACAACAACAACAACAACAACAACAACAACAACAACAACAACAACAACAGCAGCAAAGGTCACCTATAGATGTCTTGCTTCGAGTATTTCCTGGAAGACGCCGAGCTGATGTTGAAGCTCTTCTTCATCGTTGCAAAGGTAATATTCAGTTTCGTAAAATTATTTATGGTTTAATGTGAAAAACAATTAGTGAAAATATTGTTTGAGATGAAAAAAAAAAATTCTGTCAAAATTTGGGCTCTCAATATTAGTATTAAGAGGTGCCAGATTGCCAGTTTTTATTTCCCATTTAAATAACATGACAATAAAATTTTTTCATGTTGGAAATGTTATTATTCAGCATTTAATCAACGGATCGTAAATACTTATACTTATTCTTGTAGGGAATCGGACGATCTACAAAAAAGTTCTTTTATGATTTTTCACTAATTCCACTCTGCTCCAAGTTATTTAATGTTAAAGTTTAACCGTAAATAGTTTATCGGCAATTTCACAATATTTTTAATTATGGCTTTAAAAATATGGTTCGAAAATGAAAAAAATACTTTACTTTATAAAGTACACGTCACATTTTCTGAAAAAACCTTGAATTTTTTTTATAATCATTGATTTAATGTTTAACACTTAAAATTTATTGAATCTTGTTGATTCAATTCGATATTGAATCAGACAATTTAAACATGTTGTTATCAAAAGATCTAAGTGATTTCATATCGATGAAGTTAATGACTATATTTGGAAAATTCGATTTACTCATTGACTTTTTGAGTAAAAATAAGGAATGTTGGATCAGTGATGAAAGCTTCCAAACAAATTTGTCATTCTTCAATCATCTTAAGAATGTAATAAATGCCTTACCAAGGATGAAGAACAACTCAAATATCTATTGCAAGTGGTAAAAGATAATCGTTTAGAATTTCCAAATTGTTACAAACATAATTTTACTAAGTCATACATTTAATTTGTAATATAAATAATTATTTTCAATTACAAATTTATAAAGACAATATCTTTAGTTCTTATACTATTTATCCGTTGAATATAAAAACTGCGGATGAATTAAATTACAGTACTTCAATAATTATTTACGATATTAATGTTTTTACAGAAGTTATTGTTGATCTAACGAAATAAATTAAGAATACTAATTTAACAATACTTCTGATCGGAATTTAACAGTACTTCTGATCGGACCTACCTATCTTAAAGTATTTTGATGCGCTGAATTCGAGTCTGAAGTCAATTTTGCCCGTACACCCTCAAAATTTTAAGTAAATTCCAAAAAACCTAAAAAAAGGTAAAAAATTGGGAAAAACTAGCAGTCACAGCAATGAATAAAATTTTGTGGACACAGATCAAGTATGATTTTTATGTATTTCAATTCAGTGAATCTGAATCTGAACTTTGATTAGCCCGTTGAGCCGTCAAAATTTGAAAAAATAGCTAACTAAAAAACCCAAACAAATTGCAATAAATCATTAAAAATCGAAATTATCGAAAAATTTATAAAAAATCTGTCAACTTCATGTTAAAGCTTTTTTAATAAGCTTTAATTTGTATTCATTACTTTTATAATTTAGCCAGAAATCATATATCTTACGTTATAGTTTAATGAAATTTTTTTCTTGCATACGTTTCTGGTTGGTTAAATAGTTTTTTTTTTTTTTTTTTTTTTTTTTTTTTTTTTTTTTTCAAGTAGTCTATCGTTACACACATTTCCGCACCACTCATGAGGTAGTGTGTAATCGGACGCGTTCCCTTTCTTTTACATAGCGGGTCCCCAGTAGGCCTATACCATGTTGAAATTATTAATGCAATTTAAGATATATTCAAATTTTGTTTTTTATTAATCCATGATATGGGAAAAATTATTAAATTTAAAGAAGAAATCTACTTCCATTTCGGCTGCCGAATAGCACTTTTTTTTTTTTATATTCAAATGATCTATGCAGTTGGTTCCTTTTACGTTTTCTTTTTTTTTTCTGGTGTTTTTCTTGTTAGCATCCAGCACAAATTTGACATCATGTTGACATTCTAATTTACTCGATGCCTACCCTTTATTTGACTTAAGTCGATAAAATCGTTTTCCTTGTTCTTCGCTGCAGTCTTCAAGATTTTCAGGAAAGTAGTCGACGTGAGAATCCATGAAGTGTAGTTTGAGGCTTATTAAGCAACTTAAGAAAAGGAGATCACAAATTTGAAATATATATTAGAAATAAACTTTATTTGTTGTTGTAAGATGGACAACGGTGTTCTCGGTCCATCTCAATTTACCCCTTCCGTGCGCTGTGTTAGCATACCCTGGGACGCGGTATAGTCGTTAAGTAGCATAAAATTTAATATTTGATATTTGCTATTAATTTATTGTATTTATCACAAATTTGAGTTATATAAATTAGGAATAAACTTTTTTTTTTTGGAAGGAACCCACTGCGTAGGTTATTTGAAGACAAAAAAATTCAATACAAACGAACGACATTCAAAATTTGAAAATATGTGTTACGTTTCCAAAAATTACGTAGATAAATTCGTTGAGATTTTAAATAATAAAATACCAGATTTTGACACTTTGGGTAGTCGATCGACCCCCGGTGTGTCGTCACAGATGAGCTTACTTTCTTATTATTCTTTTATTATTGACTTACCATTATGGGCCCCATAAATCTGCCCAGATAACCCCTTGGGTTTCTAACCACTTAGCCTCGAAAGGCGGAAAGATGTCGTGACCCGTCTTTCGGAAGAACTCCTCGGAATAATACCCGTACCTAGGGTCGTTGATTGGAATAACGCCCCCTGGAGGGTGAACCTCTGGAACCTTGATTGGGACCAGTTTCCAAGGCCTGGTGATGTCTGTCTAATAGGCAGGGCGGTTGTTGCTGACAAAGATGAACTGACCCGGTGGACCTCGGCTCGTGGGTGATTTAGGCGAGTCTTCCTCGGCGGTTCGAACTACCCTTACGGTTATTGGCACTACTGGTCTCGCGTTCCGCACTACCTCCGCTCGCGGTTCGGCTGAAGTTTCAACGCCGATTGTCGGCAACGATAGATAGAATGGCTGGGCCAAGCGACGGCGACCCTCTTAAACCGAGTGACCCGATCGACGTGATCGTTTTCCGTGAGGCATTTACGAATAGGAATTTGGTGCTGGCCAAACGCTGGCTAGCGCTCTTGCCGAAGAGATTGGGACCTGGGGATACGCTGATTAAGCGCTCGCCCAGCAGGAGGATTAGGTTGGCGAAGCGCTGGCTAGCGCTTTAGCCGGAAGATTTTCTTATTTGGGTTGGAAAAGCGCTCCGCCCCATAGTAAGTGTATTGGACTATATGTTTTTGGTGTAGTTGGTTTATTTAGAAAATAGGATCTGGAGAGGTTCAAGCCTGAGGATGGAACTCTCTGCACTCGAGAGTCTCTAGATCTACTGACTTGCTCCACTCCAGAATAAATGTTTATAAATCTTATTGTCAGCCATGTTGGTAGCTCAGGTTACTCCTGAGAGAGTCGACGAGGCCCTGGTCCCATGCTGACGCAAGATGTTTTGGTTATCCGCGGCCACGGCAACTCTCTGCTGACGCCTTATCACAAGCGATTTCCGTTACTCCGCTGCTGATAAAACCACCAGCTAAGCAACGGCTATCTCTTAATGTGCATTCGGAGAATTTATATTAGATATGTTTATTTAAAATATAATATTTATAAAATAATAAAAAAAAAATAATTTTAGGTGAAATTCTGAAAACGTAACATATGATTTTGTACCTTCTCCTTACATGCTACTTTTTAAAGATTTAAAAGTTTTGTTAATTTTTCAATTATAAGATCATATTCCATCTATGAAAATGAACCGAAGTCATTAACAATCGAGTTTAATAGATTTTTTTCTCATTTATAATTGCAATTTTCCTGATTCTTTTGGTTGTTTAAGAATTTTATTTAGTCTTAAAACGTTAATGGGACAAGATTTCAGATTCAAATTCAGTGAAACAATGTACATAAAAATCATACTCAATCTGAATCTAAAAAATTTTTCAATTTTCCGCTAAGAAAATTGAAAATTTTCAAAAGTTGAGAAGTTATTGGTTTTATCCTGTTTTTCGAAAGTCGAGTTTTCAACGGATTTTGGCGTTTTGTGGTCCTAGAAGGCTTCCCCGAATGTTTCCGCGATGACGTCCGTATGTCTGTACGTGTGTGTCGTGTGTGTATGTGTATGTAAACCTCTCATAACTTTTGAACGGCTCAACTGATTTTATCGTGGTTGGTGCCATTCAAAGGGGCTTGACCAAACTTAGATTTTAAATATGATTTAAATTGATTCGAACCAGTGTATTTTGAAAAATCTTCAAAAAATACACAAAAATTTTTTTTCAAATGTAGTTTTTTTGGAATAACTTCTAAACGGTTTCTTGGTCAAAATCTTGATTCGTTCTTGAGTTATCGCTGTCGAAAAAAAAAAAAAAAACCGAAAAAAGTGTTTTTTTCAAGATTACTTTAAAATTACTAGTTCGATCAATTTAAACTTAAATGTTTGTTATGAGGCTTTAATAGCTGCGTCGAATGCCGCCAACCGCGTGAAAATCGGTTCATTAATTCAAAAGTTATTGCGACTTGAAAATTAAAAAAAATAGTGTTTTATTAAACTTTTATCAAACTTTTGAGCTTAGAGAGCTCAAAATGACCCGAAAATTATATTTTTGAGCCGGAAGAGCTCGAAAACACAATGAGTGCAATTTTGAGCGCTTAAGTATGGAATTGGCGGGAAGTTGTAGGGATAGCTTGTAGGGTCAATCTTTTTCCTAATTTTTTTATCTCGAAAATTTAGATTTTTCATGATTTACTGCAACTTTTTTGGGCTCTTTGCTATTTTTACAAAATTTTAACGGCTTAACGGGCTAATTAACGGTCAGATTCAGATTCAGTGAATTTTTTAGGTATTTTGGATTTCACTTAAAATTTTGAGGGTGTACGGGCAAAACCGACTTCAGATTCGGTTTTAGCGCGTCAAAATATAGGTACACTGTTAAAAATTTCGTTGTAAAATTACAATACTTTCCTTGAATTTCATTTGAATTGAAATAATAAAAAAGAAAAATTTGACTTAATATTTGTTGTCGTTTATTTTTATAAAGCGCTGACTAGATTCTGTACCTCACGTAGACCTAATTTTTACAACTCAGATGATTTAACGAAAAAGTAATATTTACCCTAATTAAGAATCGAACGCGAGCCGCGCGCTTGCCAGACCGATATTTAACGCCCTACGCCGTACGACCGACAGTTGGTTTAACATCTCATTATTCTTCTAAGCTAATCCTATGTGGTGATTGAGCATTACGGCATATTATTTATTACTACAAATAAACAACAATGGACTGAAAATTAGTAAAAATAAATATGAAGGAAATTGTTGTTTTTTGATACATCAGTCTCATTTTTGTAAAACTGAAAAGTATTGTTTTTAAAATTGGAAAATAGTGAAGTAGAACTACAATTCGTGTAATATAATTAAAATTGTCTGATAACATTACAATTCACTGTATAATTTTACAATGAAAATTGTAAAAATAAAAAAAAACTTTTTAAATTTTTCATCAGATTATTGTAATATAAATCCGAAGAAAAACAGTTTCACTGTAAAAAAATCGCGCCAAGTCCACGTTCATAAGACTATTAAGAAAAAAAAATTTTATTTCCTTACAAAAAGATATAAAATAAAAAATTAAAAAATCCAAGTAACCGATATGGTTGTATATGATTTTCGAAAATTAAAAAAAATTTTTATGTAAATTTAAAAATTAAAAGAAACAATTTTGGAACGTATTTAGTGTGCGTAGTTACGAAATATTTCACTTTTTATGAAATTCCTAAAGCGCATCTACTAGGACACTTAAAAAAATTAAAGTACACAATAACGCACACCATATATATATATATATATATATATATATATATATATATATATATATATATATATATATATATATATATATATATATATATAGGGTGTCTCTGAAGTGGCGGGAGTAATTGTTGGGGTCGATAGAGAAAAAATACTGAATCGAAAGTTCCTGAGCCAAAAATTTTTTTGGGCCATAGAATTTGAGTTATGAATTAAAAACGATAGCCAATCAGAAGCGCGCTATTCGAGAAATGAAAATGAGCGGGGAAGTAGAGGAGACGCGAGAGTGAGATGCTGCAATAGCAGCTTACTCGCTCACACAAAGCCGAGCATGAGAGGGGATTGTGACGCTATGAGCCGAGTACGTAAGTGTGAATGAGTGGATGTATGAGGTCGCAAGCGGACGGCTTAATGTATGAGTGTGTGTCCGTGTATCGCAGCATTATTGGAGGCGTTGTAACGCTGAATTAAAGCTAACCGGGTACTCTAAGACAGAGGAAAAATTTTAATTTTTATTTTTATTCGAAAAAATTTAATAAAAAAATAAAAAGGCCCAAGATTTAACCAGACCCACAGAAACGGAGAGTAAATTTTTAATTCTCATTTATTTTGCTGGGGATTATTTTCAAATACAAAAAAAAAAAAGCTAAGATTCAACTGGAATCCAAAAAGAGATGGATGAAAAATTTTATTTTTTATTTTTAATCAGCAAAATTATTTTTCTTTATAAAAGAGCCCAATCTCGACTGGAGCAAGAAAAAATGATTGAAAAATTTTATTATTAATTTTCAATCAACAAAATTATTATAAAAAAATAAATGGGCCCAAGTCTCAACCGGACCCAAACAAACGGATAAAAATTTTTATTACTTACTTAATTTGCTGGAAATTATCTTTAAAAACGAAAAAATGCCCAAGACTCGATCGGATCCAAAAAAATAACAGTACAAAAATTTTTCCTTATTTTCAATCAGCAAAATTGTTTCTTTTAAAAAAGGCCCAATCTCGACTGGAGCAAAAAAAAATGATTAAAAATTTTATTATTAATTTTCAATCAACAAAATTATTTAAAAAAAAAAATAGTCCGCAGACTCAACCGGACCCAAACAAACAGATAGATAGTTTTAATTACTTATTTATTTTGATGGGAATTATTTTAAAAACGAAGAAAATCGCCCAAGACTCGACCGGACCCAAAAAAAAAAAAAAATAAATTGAAAAATTTTGTTTTCATTTTCAATCAGCCAAATTAATTTCTTTTCGAAACAAGGCCCAATCTCAAACAGACTAAGAGAAACTAATTAAAAATTTTATTTTTATTATTAATCAAATATTATTTAAAAAAGAAAATAAGCCACAGACTTAACCGGACTTAAACAAACGGATAGAAAATTTTTATTACTTACTTAATTTGCTGGAAATTATCTTTAAAAACGAAAAAATGCCCAAGACTCCATCAGACCGAAAGGGAGATGAATAAAAAAATTTTACTATTCATTTTTAATCATCATAATTAACTTTTTTATAATAAAAGGCTCAATTTCGACCGGACCCAGAAAAAATGATCCAAAAATTTTATTTTTTATTGTTGATCATCAAAACTAATTAAAAAAACAAATGAGGCCCTAGACTCAACTGGACCCAAACAAACGGATAAATAATTTTTATTACTTATTTATTTTGCAGGAAATTATTTTTGAAAACGATAAAAATGCCCTAGACTCGACCAGACCCGAAATAAAATAAATTGAAAATCTTTGTTTTTCTATTTTTAATCAGCAAAATTATTTTCCTTTGAAAAAGGGCCTGATCTCGACTGGAGCAAGAAAAAATAATTGAAAAGTTTTATAATGAATTTTTAATCAACAAAATTTTTTAAAAAAAGAAAATAGGCCCCAGACTTAACTGGACCCAAACAAACGGAAAGAAAACTTTTATTCCTGTTTTTTTGTTGGGAATTATTTTTCGAAACAAAAAAATTGCCCAAGACTCGACCGGACCCGAAAAAGATAAATCGAAAAATTTTATTTCTAAATATTAATTAACTAAATTATTAAGAAAAAAAAAAATAGACCCAAGACGCAGCAGGACCCAAATAAACGGATAGAAATTTTTATTACTTGATCACCAAGATTAATTTTCCTTGAAAAGAAAGGCCCAATCTCAAACAGACTTCGAATAACTGATTGAAAAATTTTATTATCAATTATTAATTAACAACATTATTCTTAAAAAAAAATTAATAGGCCCCAGACTCAATCGGACCCAAACAAACGGATCGAAAACTTTTATTTCCCATTCATTTTGCTAGGAATTATTTTTAAAAACGAAAAAATGCCCAAGACTCGACCAGAGCCAAGAATAGAAGAATGCAAAAAAATTTATTTTCTCTTTTCAATAACAAACAAAAATTTATTGAACAAAAATCAGCCTAATCTTGACAAGACGATAAAAAACTGATTGAAAAAATTTATTATCAATTATTAATTGACAAAATTATTTCAAAAAAGAAAATAGGCCCCAGACTCAACCGGACCAAAACGAACAGATAGAAAATTTTTATTACTTATTTCTTATGCTCGGAATAATTTTTGAAAACAGAAGGAATTGCCCAAGACTCAACCGGACCCAACCAAACGGATGGAAAACTTTCATTTCTCATTTATTTTGCTGGGAATTATTCTGTAAAATAATTTTTCAATTAATCGTCAGGTAAAATGTCAAAAAATAAATTAAAACAAACATTGAACTCAAGTCCCAATAATTTTGATATTTTAATTAAAATTATTTTTTAATTAATTGACAGGTAAAATGTCAAATAAGGAATTGAAAAAAATCGCTCTCGAGTCCTGATAATTTTGATATTTTTATTAAAATTATTTATCAGTTAATTAACAGGTAAAATGTCAACTAATAAATTAAAAAAAAATTGAACTCAAGTCCGAATAATTTTGATATTTTAATTGAAATTATTTATCAGTTAATTGACAGGTAAAATGTAAAAAATATACTAAAAAAAAATCGCTCTCGAGTCCTGATAATTTTGATATTATTATTAAAATTATTAATCACTTAATCAACAAGCGAAATGTCAAATGATAAATTAAAAAAAAAAAATTGAACTCAAGTCCGAATAATTTTGATATTTTTAATAGAATTATCTATCAGTGAATTAACAGGTAGAATGTCAAATTATAAATTAAGAAAAAATTGAACTCAAGTCCGAATAATTTTGATATTTTTATTAGAATTATCTATCAGTGAATTAACAGGTAGAGTGTCAAATTATAAATTAAGAAAAAAATTGAACTCAAGTCCGAATAATTTTGATATTTTTATTAGAATTATCTATCGGTGAATTAACAGGTAGAATGTCAAATTATAAATTAAGAAAAAAATTGAACTCAAGTCCGAACAATTTTGATATTTTTATAAAAATTATTTTTAATTAATTGACAGGTAAATAAATAATAAATTAAAAAAAAAAATTGAACTCAGGTCCTGATAATTTTGATATTTTAATTAAAGTTGTTTATCAATCAATTGACTGTTAAAATCCTGAATAATAAATTAAAAATAAATCGCACTCATGTTCTCATAATTTTGATCTTATAATTGAAATAAATTTCTAATGAATTGACGGGTAAAATCCCAAGTATCAAATTAAGTAGTAATCGCACCCAAGCCCTGATAATTTTGATATTTTAATTTAAATTATTTATCACTTAATTGATAGGTAAAATGTCAAATGATAAATTAACAAAACATTGAATTCAAGTCCTTATAATTTTGATATTTCAATTTAAATATTCTTTTTATTCACTGACAGGTAAAATGTCGAAGAAAATATGAAAAAGAAATGGCATTCACGTTTTAGTAATTTTGATATTTTAGTTTCCCTTTTTCTTAGCAAAGAAATCATTTCAAAAAAATCTACAGGTGTTTCGGCAGTTCAAGGATAACTTTACTTTAATGTTATTAGTTTGCATTCACATCATTACACTTTACTCCTTTTATTAAGCAATTAAGATTCCAGTTGAATCTTAGCCTTTTTTTTTTTTTTGTATTTGAAAATAATCCCCAGCAAAATAAATGAGAATTAAAAATTTACTCTCCGTTTCTGTGGGTCTGGTTAAATCTTGGGCCTTTTTATTTTTTTATTAAATTTTTTCGAATAAAAATAAAAATTAAAATTTTTCCTCTGTCTTAGAGTACCCGGTTAGCTTTAATTCAGCGTTACAACGCCTCCAATAATGCTGCGATACACGGACACACACTCATACATTAAGCCGTCCGCTTGCGACCTCATACATCCACTCATTCACACTTACGTACTCGGCTCATAGCGTCACAATCCCCTCTCATGCTCGGCTTTGTGTGAGCGAGTAAGCTGCTATTGCAGCATCTCACTCTCGCGTCTCCTCTACTTCCCCGCTCATTTTCATTTCTCGAATAGCGCGCTTCTGATTGGCTATCGTTTTTAATTCATAACTCAAATTCTATGGCCCAAAAAAATTTTTGGCTCAGGAACTTTCGATTCAGTATTTTTTTCTCTATCGACCCCAACAATTACTCCCGCCACTTCAGAGACACCCTGTATATTAAGGTGCTTTTTTTTTTCAACTATTTATTTTTGCACGGAAAAAAGAAAACTAGAAAAATCAAATTATAAATAGTAATAAGTGTCCCATCGTATTCAAAACTAGAAAAATTACAGTTCCAAACAACATTTTTGTAGTTCAAACTTTGAATGGTAATTTTCAAAGCTTTCAATGTAAATATTACATTTTGCAATTTAATTCTTATAAAATCTGTAATACTTACAATCTGAAACTGTAATTTTACCATCTTTCATCACGAAGCGCCACGCTATATTATATACTGAAATTTTTCTAATTTTTTTTTTCCGTGCTGTCTCACTGTGAAATTTTATTGCAAGTTTCTAAAAAACATTTTTCTGAAAGTTTGGGCCCTTAATTATTAATATTAAGTTCTCGACCAAGGCATGTAAAGATTTCTCTTTAAAAAAACAGAAACTCTGATCTTTTTATCTTTAAATTTCTTTAGTTCAGTGGTATTCTATAGCATCGTTCCGACCATGGACAGATTTTTTTTAGAATTGAATGCTCTAAAAAAGTGGCGAGATAGTACAGGGCCTCTAAACTTAATTTTTCCCTTAAATTCGCGTTTTTTCGTATTTATCTCGTGAATGACAAGAGCTACAGAAAAAATGTCAGCAATAAACTCGTAGAAAAGTCAATTTTCTACAAAAAAAAGTCCTGAGCACCAAGTCGCTGAAATCAATATTTTCAGAGATATTCAATGATAAAGTTTTTGTAATTTCAAATTTTTGTCGAAAATCGCTTCAAATTTTAAAAAATGTCTTGTTTTTTTAATATCCATCACTTCTTTCTTAACTTATTTTTTGTTTAAAGATGGAACGGTGAAAAGGTTTTCGATAAGAATCTGAAATTACAAAAACTTTATCATTAAATATCTCCGGAAATATTGATTTTAGCGACTTGGTGCTCAGAATCATTTTTGTAGGAAATTCAATTTTCTACAGGTTTATTGCCTGCATTTTTTCTGTAGCACTTGTCATTTACGAGATAAATGCGAAAAAACACGAATTTTTATAACTAGAGTAAAGAGAACGATATTCTCAAATTTCAAACTGTTCTTCATTCGTATCGAACTCTTTTGTTTTCAAACGATCAACGCAGTGAATTTTTCTTCCGTTTGTTATTATCCCTTGTATTTCATGCGACACACACACACACACACACACACACACACACACACACACACACCATCGCGGATATAGTCAGGAAAGCTTCCTAGGTCCTCGAAACGTTAAGATCCGATGAAAACTCGATCTTAGAAAAACTGTGTAAAACTAATGACTTTCCGATTTTTGAAAATTTTCAATTTTCTTAACGGAAAGTTAAGAGTTGAGTCAAAATTTTAATGTCGATCGTCATTTTTGACGTTTAAAAATTCAAAATTTGACAAATTTGACATTTTTCAAAATTTTACTCTATAATATTTTGTTTTCAATAGCCCCAAGTGTACTCTTTCAAACTAAAGAGAACTCATTCTTGTATCTATAATAGCGTTCGAGACATTACAAAAACAAAGTAGAAAAACTAGAAAAATCGCAAAATTTTGAATTTTCCGATCGTTTGAAAAAAATTTTTTTTCCTTTCGCAGAATTTTGTTACATGATAAAAGAAAATTTTTGACCAAAATTTGTTCAAATGGAGAGGGATCGATTCCCACTATTAGTCGGTTTGACAAAGAATAACTCATAAGTAAGTATTTTTCTCTAAAAATTAAAAAAAATTAACATTATATATAACAAATATATCGAAGAGTTCAAAACCGTAATAATTGTAATTTTAAGCATGGATTAAATTAAGTATGGAATTAGCGGAAAGTTGCAGCGATGGCCTCTAGGGTCAACCGTTTTCTTAATTTTTTTCTTATCATTTTTTATTAAATGGTATGTGCCAGATGTGGAAATTAACTATGACCCAGTCCTGGTAACCAGGCATAGACCAGTCGTGGTAATCAGGCTTGGCCCATCGTTACTATCCCAGACTTCTATCAAGACTGGGCCTAGCCTGACTTACAAGCTTGGCCCAGAGTTCTACATAGTTGGGCCAAGCCCCGTGGTACTTTCCTCTATGGGATACACACCTACACATATACATTAGGGTGTTTCAAAAAAAGACGTTTTTTTTTTCTTTTGGTGTCTAAAAATTGATAGTATACCTAAAAACAAAAATTTTGGCGCCCATGTGAGCTCTTAATATCAATAGTAAGATTTGCCTGTATCCATTTCTTTATTTTCCATTTAAATAACACGGGAAAAATTTTTTTTAATTTTTTAATTTTTATTACTTTGGAACGGTTCATCGTAACAACAATCTGAAAAATAATATTAGTAGGAAATTTTACGCTCTACAAAAAACGTCTGAAGACCAAAGTTCCTCAGATTAACGGCTTCAAAGATATCCGCGGTCAAAGATAACACTAATAAAAAATTTATAATATTTTCCAATAAAACTACAAAAAAAATATCATATGCTATATTTTTATTATTTTTTATATTAAATTACTTCAATTCCGTTAACCTGAGACTGTAAACTTTTTTTTTTACTAATTAATTCAATACTTAACTCACGAAATGCACTAATATATAAATATAAACGTTAAAAATATCTTATAAATGATTTTTTGGTCTCTTTTATAACAAATTTATTTTTTTTTTTACTAAATATTAAGAAATTTAATTGAACAATTAATTCTTTATAACAAAAAACTATATTTACAACTTGTTACAACAATTTTTCAACTTGAAAATATTACAGTTTTATAAAATTACTTTTATTGCAATTAGGATATTGTTTTCTATGTTCTGTCACTACTTGCAACAAATATTGAAGCTGTTCTTCATCTTTCGTTAAGCATCGATTATACTGCTCTATCAATGCCACGCCGCGTTCTGCTACATCATTCACAACTTGAAGTTTCCCGAAATACTCCAAGTTTTCTAAGAAATTCGGATTCTGCGGCCACAAAGTAACATCCTCATCAATGAACTCATACGACAAATCAAACGATTCAAATATATTAATCGATCTCATAGACACAAATTGACTAAGATCTTTATTTAATAATGACTCTAAATTTTTCTTATCTATTATAAAGCGATTTGTTGTAGTTTCATTGGCTGTACAGTTTTTAAGAGCATGAACTATTCTTTTTTTTGTTCCAACTGAAACATTTTTATCAAAGAGAGATAAAACAGACAGCTCATTGTTTAAATACCACAAGTGATCGGCTAATTTTTGTCAGCATGTCTGTGAAAGACTATTATTAAATCTTTCAAATGAAATTAATTCTTTAATCAAAGTTAAATCATTATTAGGTGCTGTTATAGCACACGGCGCAGTGAACCAAGCTTTTAAATAGAATATTATGATAAATAAACAAAGTTCTCGTAATCCATCTATTTCCGATTTAGTAAGATGAAATTCATTTCTGAATAAAAAAATTTTTAAACTATATATTGCTTTAGCCATCCACCTTGCATGATGGACCGGTCCAGGATGCTTAAATGTAATATTTGTGGTAGTAGTACCAAAAAATATTAATGATAATTCCAGAAGTTCACGGTAATCATCTCGACAATGATCCATCTACAAAAAAAATTATAAGTCAAAATGAAATTGATTATATCGCAATTTCAAAGTTGAGAAGACTAATTATTATTAACTGATGTGAGGTAAAAGTTGTAAAATATTTTACAAACGCAATTTTAATCGTTAAAGATGATTGAAAGTATAACAGTCATGTGAAACTGATTTTCAATATTTTTAATCACGACGGCAAGTTAATTAATCAGAGTAAAATTGATAATTGAGGAGCTTATTTTCAAAAGGGTATCTTTTGATTTTTGATTAATCGAGACAAAAACTAGTTATCTTCAATTATAAATATTTGTATTGAACTTTTTTAATTTAGCTATAAAGTGCAATCGGTTATGAAGCTGCAATTCGATTTTCATTTATAAATGTTCATAATTCTCAAAGTAATTTGTATTTAAAAGTTCAGAAAACTGGTATTTTAAAATATGAAAAGATACCCTTTTGAAAATCAGCTCCTCAATTATACTGAACTTTATACATTTTTCTTTTTCACTTTAACGTCAGTTAATAATTCTTCAGCGCTGGATTAAAAAATTTTACTTCTATTTGATTATTAACGAATTTCAAAATCTCATCTTTGATTGGTGTTATTACTTCCAAAACTTTTTTGTCACAAATACCAGCCGTAAAGTTTGATTGGTCGATTTCATCCCACTTCTTTTTAAATCTCTGATAAATTGGAACGTTTGGGCCAGACGAAGCAGGCCAGTATACTTCAAATGCACTTCGAAGAACAATTTCAAAAATATGGTGTCGGCATGGCACCCTGGTTAAAAATATTGATTGAAAAGGATTGAAAATGATGAAATTAGAATACTTTTGAATAATTTCAATTCTTTTTCATGTATATATAGATATACAGTTCACATAGGGTGACTGATTCCCAATACTTTTCAATCAATATTTTTAATCAAGGCAAGTACAACAGTTTTCTACTAAGAGCCTTTTCTACTAATACACACGCACCATTTCTGATTCCTGAAAAAATAAAATCAGAATTGCTAGTGAAGTATCGATTTTTTAGAGTAGTACGGAGAAATCTTTTCAATTTGAAAAAAAAAAATAACTCATAACTTGGAAATTAATGGTTAATACTAAAAATCTGATTTGATTTAGCATTTAAACATTACGGTAATCAACCATGTTATATTTTTTTATTAATAAATTATTTACCCGTATTTGACGCCGTAGTATCAGAACACAATGCTTTGATGTTGTCAGTATTAATATCCCATTGTTTTACTGTTTTAATAATAGCCGAAGCTTGGTTTTGTCCAGTCCCAGATTCTAGTTTAGGAACTAAAATAATCGGAAGCCGGTCAACTTGTTCTGTACCTGTAATATCTGATAATAGTTTTCCATCAAAATGTAGTACATAATTGTCAGTTTCAGATTAGTCTTCAGATTTAACGCCGCTTCTTTCCGGAATTTTTCCCTTGCTCGGTGAATAGTCACATGACTAAAGTTTACGCTTGCACAATCAATGTTCAAGCTAGATAATAAAGCAGCAATAATGTAAGTCGCCATCCTACTAGTCACGTTAGCTCTATCCAAAGCCGCAGCAAGTTCTGGTGTCATTATATCAATTTTTGGAACTTGTTGTTTTGGCATTTCATCTTCATAATCAGAGATTATACGAGAAGTATTACTTTCCAAAGATTTCTGGGATAATTGAGATGGATGACTTGATTTTTATGATTAGCAACATCATCAGTCTCAACTGCACAATAATAGTTGACATTGTCGTTATCAAACTCTCCGACATTATTATTACTATCATTACCATTATTATTATAGTTTTTATCATTGCTATCAATGTTCTCATCACTATTATTATCACTATTATTGTTATTATTATCATAATTGCTGATATCAACATCCATGTCTTCGACATCTTCTAAAATTGGTTGAGAATTATATGAAATAAAACCACGTCGACTGGAAGATTTTTGTCCCAAATAAAATAATCTTTTTTCTTTGTCCAGTATATTTAAAACATCCGCATGAGCTACATCAAATAGTTTATTTAATTCATCCTAAAAAACGGATTCCTTTTTTTTTGAGACTTTGACTTTTTCATTTTACGGTTTTTTTGTAAATTCTTCCATCGATTGTGATTTGAGATTAGTTTAAAAAAAGCAGATCTTTTCTCTCTTGTCGGGATTTGTGCCGCACACCAAATTTCAAAAACTTTGTTGATAGTGATTGATATACTTTCTTTAACTGAAAAATTTTTCGTATCAAGATAATAATATAAAAGCGACATAACCTCTTTCAGAGAGGGTAATTTTTTTCCAACTAATTCACTTAACACATCACCAATCAAGTACACTGTTTTCACCATTATGGTCACAAAATTTATAACTAATACATTTCAACTAATTAAATTAGTAATTAAATTAAATTAATAATATAACGGATTGAAAAAACAGTCAGTATCAATGAACAAAGACAATGACGAGAAGATATAGTAAAGCGTTGAGAGCAAAGCAACTAAATGAAGTTAGTACCGAACAACCAGGCTTACCAACACAGAGCTTATTAGCTACAACACTCAAATTAAATGAGTATAATACTCTGTACCGACAGAGCTAAATAAAGCTCTGTTGATATTTTTCAAATAAAAAACATTTGATCAAGTTTTATAGTAGATTTAATTGATTTAACGTATTTACAGAATTTTCATATTATTTTGAATAATATGCAATGATGAGTGTTTGGTGAGTTTGTGTAATAAGGAACTTTACATTTTCCTCTTACAAAAATTTATAAATTTTATAAAATATAAAATAAATTTGTTATAAGAAAGACCAAAAAATCATTTATGTGACATTTTTAACGTTTATATTTATATATTAGTGCATTTCGTGAGTTAAGTATTGAATTAATTAGTAAAAAAAAAAGTTTACAGTCTCAGGTTAACGGAATTAAAGTAATTTAACATAAAAAATAATAAAAATATAGCATGTGATATTTTTTTTTGTAATTTTATTGGAAAATATTTGAAATTTTTTATTAGTGTTATCTTTGACCGCGGATATCTTTGAAGCCGTTAATCTGAGAAACTTTGGTCTTCAGACGTTTTTGTAGAGCGTAAAATTTCCTACTAATATCATTTTTCAGATTGTTGTTACGATGAACCGTTCCAAAGTAATAAACATTAAAAAATTAAAAAAAAATTTTCCCGTGTTATTTAAATGGAAAATAAAGAAATGGATACAGGCAAATCTTACTATTGATATTAAGAGCTCACATGGGCGCCAAAATTTTTGTTTTTAGGTATACTATCAATTTTTAGACACCAAAAGAAAAAAAAAAAATTCGTCTTTTTTTGAAACACCCTAATATACATACCTACCTACCTACCTACCTACCTACCTACGAACACATTTTCAATTTTTTTTTTTTCGGGAAGTTAAAAAAGCTATTTTGATTAACTCAACCCGAATAATTTTTAAAACTCCTTTATACTTTGTTCTCATGAATTTAATTGGAAAAGAAGAATCACACGATACGATTACAATGATAAATACTTTAAAACGTCTTCTCAAATACTTATTTCTGATTAAACGTTAATGCAATTATCGACAAAATATTAATATTACATTTATCGTGTTTATCCCCGGGAAAAACGGATTAGATCTGGCCATATATAAACAGATCTGGCCAGATCTTTAAATTGTCTCTATCTAACGAGATCTGGCCAGATATGATCAGATCTGACTAGATCTGGTCAGATCTTTCAATTGCCCAGGTAAAAAAGATTATTTATAATTATATATACTCATACATAATTATATACGAAAAATAGCCCTACATAATTATATAGAATTATTTCCATTGAAAAAAAAAAAAAATCGGCGCGTGCGGGTACCAAACCTGGGACCCAATGCTCGAAAGGCTAATTTATTACCTGTTTACCTACGAGGCTTACTTAAAAAGCAAGTAGATAGAATTTGTAATAACTACAAGTAATATGAATCGTGTCCATGATCGATGCGTAATGAACAAAGTTTTCTATCGAATTTGCAAATTATTAATTATCAATATACGCTGATAGAAAGATTTTTTAACTATTAATAAATTGATTTATTCGAAGACAATTATTTAATTTATTAAATTCTAATAAAATTTTTTAACATTCAATAAATATTTAATTAGGAGGAAAGTATATTTAGTAAAATAGTTTATAAGTATTTATTAATAGTTAACAAATATATTCATATCTGGTCAGATACAATAAAATCTTTTTATGTCTGATGTATTTTTCAACCCAGATATTGTTATATCTGTTTAGATCTGATCAGATATGACTAGATCTGATCATGTTTGGTGAATTTTTCAACTCAGATATACACGGAAAAAAAATTATATGAAAAATTACAATAGTAATATCGTAATCCAGGACTAGACTTTTAGTATCTTGATTTTTATGATGCTGCCATCTACAAAATACAATTTGAATTATTGAAAATTACGATGTTACTTAGTAAATTTTTTTTCTGTAAGAGCAAGTGAATAAGGACGCATACTATATGTTTTATTAAAAGAAAGACAGAGTCCAGTAGTTTGCGGCGCCACCACCAAAAGATGACCAACTACTGTATGGAGGGTCTTATTATGTGACTGAACAGGAAGTTTAGATATTCTCTCCGATAGCGTAAGGGGATAAACCTTGGGCTTGTGGCAGAGAGGACTCCGGGTTCGATTCCTCGATAACACGGAATTATTTTTTTCGGTGACCTAAGCTTCTTTTTAATTTGAGTGATAGAAATTTATGATGCTGCATCGTAAAAATTACGATGTTTGAGTTTAGGTCCGGCACTACAATATTCTATACTAAAAATTACGATATTTTCACCGTAATTTTTCATACAATTTTCTTTCCGTGTAGTTATATCTGTTTAGATCTGATCAGATATGACTAGATTTGATTATGTCTCCAATCCCATATCTGATCAGATATAAATAGATCTGACCAGATATAATTATATCTGGTCAGATCTAAACCTTTTTCCTCGGGTCATTGATTCATTTTTTCATTGTATGCAACTTACGATTCTTAACGAAATTTCTAATTTTGAATAAATATTATTCTAATCGTTGAGATTGCAAATCATTCAAATATTTAAACTCATGATGAAAATCTATTTATTTTTAACTGTATTTTTCAGGTGACGTAGTATCAGCAATGGAAGTTTTAGTTTGTGAAGATAGTCTCCAACCGAAATCCGCGTTTTCGCCTCTTGCTGGTGCCTTAGCATCTGCAGCTGCAGTGTCTGCTGCTTCAGCTGCATCGGCTGGTAATTATACCTCTCGAGCTGCTTACTGTGGTCCAAGTCCTCCAACGCGACATCGATTCCTTGCAGCTCCTTACGCAGGTACAGGTTATCTGCCAACTGTTATTAGACCACCAAATCAAACAAATCATTCAAATGGCACAAGTGAAGTCTACCGAGAAACCAGTCCCGACGATGCCAGTGATAAAACCAGTTACTCCGAGTGACCTAGTGAATTTGTTCATTATACCACATGGTCTTATACATAATCTGGATACACTGACTCATTAGCAGTGCAACATATACACTGAGAAAAAAAAAACTTTGATTCAATTAACAATTTCTTAGTTCAAGAAACTCGATGATGATCAAATATTCTATTATTATTAATTAATAATTTCTGAAGATAAAAGCATCAATGTTTGTCTTTGAATAATAGATAAACAAGAGAATAGCTTTATTTAAATTAAGTAAAAGTTATTTCAATCAATTTAACAAGTTCTTGAGCTAAGAATATATATACTTGAAAATTTTCAAGAACATAAATTCTTGTATCAAGAAAATTTTCTCAATAAAAGTATTTTTTTTTTTTCAGTGTACAATCTACTTATTTTAACGAAATTGCAAATTATTTGAAACTATAATCAAAGGACTTCCAAAGAAGCCTTCAAATAATTATATTGTCCCTGTCCAGAGATGTATACTTTATGTGATTAGATGATTAATATATGTATGTATCAAAAATTTTTTGATTAATGTTTCATAGGTAAATCATTGTATTATAGAAAAAATAAACTATCAAAGAAAATAATAAATGAAATTAAAATACTACTATACGAAATAATGTTTTCTATACATTGTAACGGGTTTGAACCGTCCCTTGGTCACCCCTTTATTTAAAATTTATAATTAAGGGCGCCACTGGAATTTTTATCACGGTTTCCAGAACCGGTCCAAGCAAGAGAGATATCACAGGGTCGAGAGAAATTATAAAATTTGACGTAAATAAAAACAATTAAAATTGACATCAATTATAAATTTATTTTAACAAATTGACAACAATTAAGTCTTATTTCAATACTCACACACACACTCATACTTATAAAAGTTACTTATTCCTACGATACCCTCATATGGAGCGTCTATATCGTAGTTTCTATCATAGTATCCTACTCCTGCGATACCCTCATATGGAGCGTCTATATCGCAGTTACTATCATAGTTGCTTATTCCTGACAGTACCCTCATATAGAGCGTCTATACCGCAGTTTCTATTAAAATTTCCTATTCCTACGATACCCTCATATGGAGCGTCTATATCGCAGTTTCTATCATAGTTCCTATTCCTGACGGTACCCTCATATGAAGCGTCTATACCGCAGTTTCTAACTAAGCCGCGCTGTCCACAGGACCCTTACGCTCTAAGACTCTAGATATGACCCTGGGTGGTCGCCCGGACCCCTGCCCAAGGTTCATAGCGTCCTTAGCCCTTTCGCTGTTCACAGGACCCTCACTACGGGACTAAGGAACCTGAAGTCGACTAGGACAGAGGAGGATACCATGACACTAGTCGACAACCTGCTAATCCTAACCTCCTCGACGGCCCGTGAACGAGGAGTATATACTGTAAAATATTTTCCACACACACACACACAC
This sequence comes from Cotesia typhae, assembly GCF_013202065.1. NCBI lineage: Eukaryota > Metazoa > Arthropoda > Insecta > Hymenoptera > Braconidae > Cotesia > Cotesia typhae. The sequence goes on along the minus strand of NW_027423733.1, from coordinate 1,302,914 downwards.
ACACACACAATTCTCAATAAAACAATTTATCTAATACACACTTGACTCTAATTTACAATTATTTGAAAATCCAAGATACTTTTTATAACATAACTTCCTGGGAATCAAATCTCCCGGTCCCTAACTTGACTTCGATAAATAATTTTATTTAAATTTTGGTTGCTTAATTAATAATATCACAGTGGCGTTTATTCAACCAAAATGTTAGATTAATTAAAATTTACTCGAATTCAAACTGCCTGAATAATCGGCTTATGTCTATTTTGAATTCCAGTCAAGATTTGAGACTTAGTCTTCAACTTGGTAAAAATTTCCCAAGGCTAAATTTTATGTTGATTAATTTTGAAATCATCGTACTGGAATTTGACAAATTTATTTATCGAAGTTTATTGAACAAATTTTCTTTTGTTGATAATTTTCTATTGTAATTTTGTTTTATAAATTAATTTACTGCTTAACAATTTTAATATTCTAATTTTAATTTTCTACTTAATTTAATTGCTAATTTTAATTTTAAATTTTAATTCATTTTTACTTGTTGGTTTTATTGGTCAATTTTAATCTAACTTGGATAATGTTCTAATTTTACTTCCCTTTAGTTTTATTTTAATTTCTAATTTATAATAAATTTAATCGACAGAATATCGCTTATATAAATGATGCAGTTAACTCAAAATTGTCGATCTCAAAATTCCTGATTTGTAAATTTTAATCTAAATTTAATTGACCAATTTTATAATAATTTTATTTTTTTTATTTTTTATTTTTAATTTTTTTCAACTTATTGAATTTTCTATTTGTTCAAATTTTAATTTAACTAATTTTAACCTCGATTTATAAGTTAGATATTTTAATTAAATTCGAATAATTAATCAATTAATCAAGTAGGGTGATTGGAAGACGGAACTTGGCCTGAGCCTAGAGTTTCCGGGGACGACGCAATAATTTACCGAGGTTAAACTTTTGTACCTGAGAATTTTTTGACGACTTCTTTTCTTTATTCGGGTCTCTTGTCGTTCTCGTGGACTTCTAATAGAGGCAACTTTTTCAGCCAAATCTCACGGTGTTCTCGGTACTCGGTTCGCTTGCGTCGCCGCTCGGGAATTTCAACAATAATTTATCTGTAAATTCAGGCTAGATAGAATTGTTATTATTGGATAATTAGGCTAGCTAAATGCCTAGCAGTAATTATCAATTTTATAAGTTAAAATAATCGCTTTGAAGGTTCCACAGGAATCTCAGAGGAATATTAATATTTACCTGGTATTTCCAATATCTCGTGTTGGTTGCTCGGGCTCCGGCTTCACAATGTCGTTTTTCCGTTCGGCAACTTTACTTGTCTCTCGTGTGGGATTATCCCCACTCGCGGAACGCTTATTTCCTAGGCCCCGGAACTTATGTAAATGTTATTTCTACTGCGCGAGCATCCTAGACCACAGCGTCCTGTGATCTGTCGATAACTAACCACGGCTAGAGTGAGGACCTTCAACGGGTAATGAAGGAGCCCCGTGACAACATACTACTAGTGTCGCAAGATTGTTTTAACTTATTCTTACTGAAGAAAGTTTCCAGAGGGGTTCTATTACCGTCGGCATCCTCTAAAAGTAATTTCTCCAACTAAGATTTCCTGTTAGAGGTGCTTCTTTTTCTGATACCTATAATACGTACTACTTACTTTTTTTCCCGTGTGTGTTTAGTGCATGTCCATTTCAAGCATTTGTTAAGTCTCTCAAATCTGATTTATCATTCGATAGTCAACGATTTCAGGTCCGAATAAGCTATGCTAACTATTCTTGCCGAGGTGTCAAGCCGCGCGCGCGCGCGCGCGCGTGTGTGTGTGTGTGTGTGTGTGTGTGTGTGTGTGTGTGTGTGTGTGTGTGTAAACAAATTTTTGTTGTACAGTTTCTCGAAAACGAATCAACTGATTGAATTCTACGACACGTTATTCGAAAGGGTTTATCAAAACTTAGATCTGATTAGATTTAAGAGTTAATTCATCGAGTTTTTGAATTGTTATATTTTTCTAAAATAACTCTAAAATGTGCGGAAAATAATAATAAAACCATGTTTATGTTTTTTTGTGCTTAAAAAACTGCATCGAATAAATTGTTGAAAAAAAAAATCGAACGACGCATTCAAAAGGTACAGTTATCTGAAAATTCACAAAACTGTGCTTTTCAGTATTTTTTTTTTAAATATCTTCAAGATTTTTCTCAACCAATCAATATAAACCTGTAGGTTTTGTTTTTGTGCTTCAAGAACTGCGTCGAATACTTTTTTAAAAAAGAAAATCGAAGGACACATTCAAAAGTTACAGCAGTTCCATAAATACATTTTGAGTTCGAAGAGTTAAAAATGTGGAAAACGGTGCTTTGAGAAGCTCAAATTTTAATTGAAAACACATTTCAAGGCACTTCAAATTCAAGCTTAGCGGGAAGTTCTAGGGTTGGCCTGCGCGGTCAACCGATTTCCAGATTTTTTTTACTTCCTGCTAAGAAAATTGAAAATTTTCAAAAATCAGGAAATACTGGTGTTACGTTCTGGAATTTTCCGAACTTCAAGAATTATTTCCAGGCCAGCCGCGTTAGCTGATCGATAGATCCCCGGTGGGCCTCACAGATAATGTCTCGTACCATGATTTTTATTTATAAGATTATTATTAATTTTTACGGATAGGAACAGGGTGGAACAGCTAATAAGTGCTCGCCCCTATAGAAATATTAGGAAATAGGGTGGAATGCTAAGAAGCGCTTGCCCTATTAGAAGTAATTAGTCAAGATTAACATTGTAACATAAAAATTTAATGATAAGGAAAAGGTTAGATAGAAGCCGGTGGACAAGGACCGAGCTCGAAGAGCTTTTCCGGTCGACTGACTTAGTTAATTATTTAATTATACAAATGATCAGTGGCAGCCATTGTTGGGCTCAGGTTACATCTCGAGAACGTCGTCGAGGCCCGGATCCCATGCTAACGTAGGTACATTAACGTTTCGCGGGCCGCGATGACTTCTTATCGTCTAAAATTCCCGTTGCCGCGTTGCCAATTCAGCAATGAAGCAACGAATTTCCTTTGGAATGTAATTCTGAGAAAATCATATAATAATTTTACAATAAATTATCGATTTACAGTTCAAATTTTTGCCAGAATGTCACAATGGTTTTACTCCGTTTTGCAAAAATCGAATTCTCATCAAATCTCGACGTTCTGAGGTCCTGAGAAGCTTCCCTGACTACTTTTGCGAGGGCATCACTGTGTGTGTGTGTGTGTGTGTGTGTGTGTGTGTGTGTGTGTGTGTGTGTGTGTGTGTGTGTGTGTGTACAGCCGTATGTAAACCTCTCATAACTTTTGAACAGCTTGATCGATTTCATCGTGGTTGGCGCCATTCGAAGGAACATGACCAAACTCAGATTTTGAATATAGTTAGGGCCGATTCAAACAAGTAGATTTTGAGAAATCTTAAAAAAACCACAAAAAATAATTTTATCGAATGTGTTTTTTTTTAAAATCTTTTTAACGGCTCTACCGATCGATTTCAAAAACTAATCAGCTCTCAACATCAAAAAACCACGTCGATCACCGTCAGCTTAGTCAAAATCAGTTGATTCGTTCATGAGATATCGTTGTCAAGAGAAAACCGAAAAAAGTGTTTTTGCATGCCTTCAGCGCAAGCATAGGTTTGCTCTACTAAAAATGTAAAAATGTAAAAACTGGGTTCCATCAGAGTTTTATTCAAATAGGGAAGGGGCGGGTCAAAATGGGCCCCCTAAAATTTTTAATATTCAAAAATATTTGGGAGCAAAATGGGCCCCCAGCATTTTCGATACTCAAAGGGTTTGGGAGGTATATATGTAAAGGACAAACTAGGTCCTGAGTTTATTAAAAGCTATATTTACTATATTTTTTGTTAAAAAACTATTTATTTTATAGAAATTCAAAATATTATTTATTTTAACAAGTTATTGAAAATATAAAAGTAAGTTTTTACGTTGTCTCTATCCAATAAAACATAATAAAATATAATTATTATTTTCTTGCAGATTAATATAGTATTAGTTTGACAAGAATTTTGTGATTTTAATTAAAAGATCACAAATATTTCGTTTTATGGTTTTGTTTTATTAATTACTGGCGGTTCCTTTACATTCACTTAATAGGTACATAAGTCGGTAAAGGTCAGGTATAAGATGCTCGGCGAGCTTGGTCATAGGTTTGTCAGTAAGCAAAGCGCTCGGCGAGCGTGGTCAATGGTAACTTGGTAACTGTCTTATTCGATTTTTCGTCCAACTATCGTCAGTCAGAGAGTGCAATTTTTGGAAGGGTATTTTGGTTTTTGGTTGGTGGAAAATAACTAGGGTTGGGGAATTGTTGCTAAACGAGAGGATCCTGGAAAGGGTATTATTTATTTAACGCAGGGTTGTTTAAACGAAGCGTGGGAAGGTTTGCTAAGTTGGAAAATAGTCTGGTAAACATCTGATAAACAGATGGGTTGTAAAATTTTGTCCGTTTGTGTCGAAGGTTAGTCTCAGTCATTCAAGGGATTATTTTACTATGGCAATTACTTGAGTTGGAATGTCATAAATTTCCGAATTTTAAGTTTTATGATGTCTTTGTGAAAGTCTGTCGAAATATTTTAGAAAACATGAGTAAACTTAAAAATACATCACAATTTTCTCTTAACTTATAAAAAACTAAAGTACATAACTGAACAATTATTTTAATCTATTTACACATATCACGTCTATTTATTGATTTTTTTATTTTCTACACCAGCACATGAATCGTGGGCCCAATTTTTACATTTACCACATTGGATCCATGGCTCCACAGATTCAGAATACATTTGTTGACAAAAAATACAAGCTACATCGTCTTCCGATTGCTTAGATTCATTTTTACCTTTTCCTTTCCCTTTAATCGTCTTTTGTCACTGCCTTAGTTTTTTGTTGGCACATTTTTTGACTCTTCGACGTAATATTTTCATGCTAATAGCTGATTAGTTTTTGAAATCGATCAGTGCAGCCGAATAAAAGTTATTCCAAAAAATGTCGGAGTTATGTTAAAAAAACACTTGTTTCCAAATATTTTATCGAGAATATCTCTCGAACCAATCAACCGATTTCCACGTTTTTGGCGGCGATCGAAGCGGTTTTTTAAGCTCTGAAATAATTTTATATCATCAAAAACGATCCAAGAAGAAATGACGAAGTTATGTCAAAAAAACACTTTTTTCGGGTTTCTTTCGTTCACGATATCTCTCGAACGAATCAACCGATTTTGACCGGATTAACGACGATCGGCGTGGTTTTTCAAGCTTAAGGGCGGATCAGTTTTTAAAATTGATCGATAAAGCCGTTTAAAAGATATTCCAAAAAAATCACTTCCAAAAATGATTTTTTTTCTTATTTTTTTGAGATTTTTGAATGGGGTGAAAAAAATAACTTCTCGATTTTTGATAATCCGAGATTAGCGGGAAGTTAAAAATTCAAAACACAAAACAAGTTTTACCCCACTTTTCTCAACTTTTAATTTTGATAGACACAATCAAATTAATATCATAAACTCAGTAGAAGGCTAAAAAAGTAAAACAAGCTGAAAAACTCATATTATTAAAATTTTCTGAAGGTGGCCCATTTTGCCCCCCATTTTTAATTTTTTTTTTTTAATGAACTGAGCAAATTAAGGTCAAATACTTGGTAAGGGACTAAAAAAAAGGAAAACCAGAAAAAAGCATTTTGGATTTCAACATTTTTTTCTTAGAGGCCCATTTTGCTCCCCCCCCCCTTCCCCTAAATAATAACATAGTGGTTTAAGTCGGTCGGCCTTCATACCACAATAAAAAGAAACATCAATGGTCATTTTTATGAACAATTAAGGGGTTATATCCACTTGTAATTTTGAAAAAATCGAAATTTTTTTTGCATATTTTGAATGTATACGTATTTGAGAATATTGTCTGTAAATTTCAAAGAAATCCGGTAAATAGTTTCGAAGTAATGAGCGTATTTGTAAAGACGTCTCCGAGCGTTTGAAAATAGGCACAACCATAATTTTAAATAATAGCCAAAAGTTTAAATGCGTTTTTCTCGAAACGATATTTTCAACGTCGGTAAGAAATATTTCTCCGAAACGGCTTGACCGATTGACTTGAAATTTTCACAGGATCTTTTTAGATACTGAGTTCGAAGAGCTCAAAAACGTGATAAGTGTGATTTTGATCGCTTAAATATTCTATACACTCACATTTAGAAGATTCTCTCCTTAATCCTTTCTCAATCCTTTCCTACCAAAATATTCTGTTACGTGAATATTGGAACGCTTCACGTAATAATAACCGTAGCTCCTATTCTTTCCCGCTTCACAGCATTTATTTCGATTTGAGAAATAAACATTCAAATTTAGTGAGCGCTTGAGTATGAAATTAGTGGAAAGTTGCAGGGATGGCCTTTAGGGTCAATCGTTTTCCTAATTTTCTATTTTTAATAGCACCAATATTCTGTGATTGCAGTTTTTCTCAATTGTTTCCTTTTTTTGGGGGGGGGGGGTGTATTCTACTCAAATCTGGAGGTTGATCGGGCCGAACGGACTTCAAATTCGGATTCAACTGATCAAAATGCATGTCCGTAGGTGGGTCCGGTCAAATACACAAACATTTTGTTGTTTTTTTTTTTTTTTTTTCGTGTGCTGATGTAATTATTTTATCTGTAACTGCAAGTCAGCAATAGTATTGAATACAATTCATAAATGATGCCAAGCAAGAGGGCAGTAATGACTCAGCAAGTTAGTCAATAAATAGTTTTAGTAAATAAATAGATTAATGAGTAATCGCTTCGTTCCAAACTGGTCTTAGTCTTGGTCGTGCTCAAATACTTGTAGTCTTGGTCTCGCGTATTTAGTCTTAATCTTGGTCTAGTGTATCTAGTCTTAGTCTTGCTAATGTCTTCTTTAATATTGTTTTTTCATCACTTATTTTCACAAGGATATAGTTAATTTCATACTTCAGAACCAATAAAAAAACATAAAGTATTAAATGCTCAAATTTTGTTGAATATGTACGATTCTATTCTATCATCTGAGAAAATAGTTTCTATAATTGTGAGAGTTATGAAAACTCGAAAACTTACCGTCTCAAGTCTGGAACGCATAAATCGTGAGAAAAGGCTACTCGGCAGCCGAAATAGAACTAGATTTCTAGTAGATCTTTAATAACGAACATCATTTTCAAGAATAAGATCGATAAAAAAGGTATTTCGATGGGAAGAGTAGGGTGGGTCAAAAAAATCGAATAATTTATTTTTGACTTTATACTCTGAAAAATAGGTTCGTAGACACCTAAAAAGAATTCTCTCCAAGTATAAGCTCTTAATTATAACGGGAAGGTCATCCGCTTTGCGGGTTTCTATTTTTTTCGAATAATCAGATAAAAAAATTTATATCTCGCTTCCAACTGCTTGGAAAAATATTCCGTGGCATAGATTTTGTGAGAAATTGAATGCTTTACAAAAAAGGTCTCTTATGACTTTTTCAAAAACTCAACCGATTAAAAGATATTCATAGTTGAAGTTTGGCTATTTTAAGGAAAATATTCGTTTTTATTATGAATTTTATAAGTCGATGAAAAAAAATTATTTCGGATTGCGGAACTCATGATTTTGTAGGAAATTTACTGCTCTACAAAAATGGTCTCTTATGATTTTTTGATTAAGTGAAGCCGTTACGAGATATTCATCGTCAAACATTAACGAATATCAATATTTCCAGTTTTTGATCAATAATTCGATAAATTTTAATTTAAACTATGAGTTTCAGGAAAATTTACATAAATTTGAGTTTCGATCGATAAAGAAATGTTATAAACAATTTTTTTAATATTGTTTTCAGTCTTGAGCTTGTTTGATTGCATTAAAACAAGAAATTAGAGCATTTTTTTCGACATATAGCCAATGATTAGTTTAATTTGAAGTGAATGACATATTTCTTTGTCAAATTTAATATGAAAAGTATTGAATCAAGTGAGAAACAACCAGTATTTAACTTTTTATAGATAAATTTTTTATTGAATTATCAATTGCAATATAATTGTCTATATTTTTAACATAACAGTACGCTATTACTATAAATAATTTCTTTTATTACAATTTGGGAATGTTTTTGATGTTCTTTGACAACTTGCAATAAGTACTGGAATTGTTCTTCATTTTTGTCAAGCATTGATTATATTCACTGACTAATGCAACAGCTCGCTCTGCTGAATCATTGACAACTTTTAGTTGTTGAAAGTATTCTTTATTTTCGAGATAACTCTCATTAGTAGGCCATAATTCAACATTGACATCAAGAAAGTCATACGGTAGATCGAAGATTTTAAAAAGATTTAATGACTTTTTAGACACAAAGTCACTCAGAGTTCTCTGCGCCAATGAATTCAAATCTTTTTTAGCAATTACAAATCTTTTAGCTTTAGAATCTGTACCTTCACGAGTATTAACAGCTTCAACAATACTTTTTTTCCTTCTAATGGAACGCCATCGTCAAACAGTGATAAAATGGCAAGTTCATCGCTCAAATACCATAAGTGCGAAATCATTTTTTCACACACGTAGCTGAAGAAATCAAAGGATTGATATGTTTGTACTCCAATAAATTTTTCATAAACTGCAAGTCATGATAAGCAGCAGTTGTTGCAGAAGTTGATGAAAACCAAGCTTTTAAATACAATGTGACTATAAAAATACAGAAATGACGAAGACCATGCAATTCTTTCTGAGAGAGTTTGAATTCATCTCTGAATAGATACATTTTCAAACTATAAATGGCCTTAGCCATCCATCTAGCATGATGAACAGCACCAGGACGTTTGAAAGAAATCTTTTCTTGAGGCATTTCTCCAAGGAAAATCAATGATAATTCCAATAATTCTTTATCTAACTTATTATAACATTTCTTTATCGATCGAAACTCAAATTTATGTAAATTTTCCTGAAACTCATAGTTTAAATTAAAATTTATCGAATTATTGATCAAAAACTGGAAATATTGATATTCGTTAATGTTTGACGATGAATATCTCGTAACGGCTTCACTTAATCAAAAAATCATAAGAGACCATTTTTGTAGAGCAGTAAATTTCCTACAAAATCATGAGTTCCGCAATCCGAAATAATTTTTTTCATCGACTTATAAAATTCATAATAAAAACGAATATTTTCCTTAAAATAGCCAAACTTCAACTATGAATATCTTTTAATCGGTTGAGTTTTTGAAAAAGTCATAAGAGACCTTTTTTGTAAAGCATTCAATTTCTCACAAAATCTATGCCACGGAATATTTTTCCAAGCAGTTGGAAGCGAGATATAAATTTTTTTATCTGATTATTCGAAAAAAATAGAAACCCGCAAAGCGGAGGACCTTCCCGTTATAATTAAGAGCTTATACTTGGAGAGAATTCTTTTTAGGTGTCTACGAACCTATTTTTCAGAGTATAAAATCAAAAATAAATTATTCGATTTTTTTGACCCACCCTAATATATGTCCAAGAAATAAAAAAAAAGTTTGAATCAATTCATTATTTAATATTTAATATTTCCGAGTCGTGCATTTGATTTTTTAATGATCAAAATTACAATATTATTTATTTGCATAACCTTACCATAATTAAAAGTTGCACAAAACGAAAAAAAAATTTTTTTCTGAAATTTCAAAGTTCATATTTTTGAAACAAAGAAGAACACCCTTCCAAAATTTTAGGATCTTTTAAAATCAGTACAAGGCACTCAACAAAAAAAATTGAGTCAAAATTTTAACTGTGAACTCCATTTTCAACGATTTTCAAAAATTCAAAATTTGACAAATTTGGCAGTTTTCAAGATTTTTTTCCAAAATATTTTTTTTCCAATAATCCTAAGTGCTCTCTTTTAAACCGACAAAAGGCCATTCCTGTATCTATAATAGCGTTTGAGATATTACAAAAACAAAGTTAAAAAGACTTGACTGGCCAAGGCTTGACGCAATGCTCATTAACCCTGAGGCAAGTATGAAATCCAAGCTTGGCCCAAATCCGTCTAAGCATACAAATGATAACTTTCTGCCAAGACTGAATATCAGTACTGAGCCAAGACTGAAAATAAGCATTGTCCCAAGACTGAAAATAATTATTGTGCCAAAACTGAAAATAAGTATTGTGTCAAGACTGAATTTTAATATTGAGTCAATACCGATTTTCAAGTCTGGCCTATGCCATGCCACGCTTGCTAGACCAATAACTAACCCCTACGCCGTACGACCGAAAAGTTGATCGAACTCTCATTATTCTTATAAGCTAAATCTATTTGGTGGCAGAGTGTGACGGTTTATAATTTTTAAAATTTATTGTATTTAATATTGTGTTTTGATGAAAATTAACTATTTTTTTCGAATGTTTATTAATAAAAAAAAATGCACAAGTCAAGTCCTTGTATTACTTTAGAATTTGTACATCGTTCTGTATACTGTTAATATTTTATTATAAATTTTACTGTTTAAAATTATCGATATTAAAAATTCAACTGTAAATAATTATATTTTAATTTTTTAAGACTATATCAATCTTGACGATATGCGAAAATTTTTTATTAAATTTTCAATTTAACCATTTGCTAACAAATATTCATCAAACAATAAATATCTACTATTTAAAATTCTATTACTTGATGAATAATTAAATTTGAATTTCTCACTGAATGGTCAGGACTAGTTTATCCAATTCTGGCTCAAGTCTGGGTTGCCATTCAACGGCTATGTCCAGGCTTCTCAATTTTGGCTAACGCTCGGGTAATCATTGAGTCGGCAAAAGCTAAGTTGCCCAGTCCTGGCTCAAGTTTAAGTCGCTAGTGAATGGATGTGGCTGTGGGGACCCAGTTCTAGCCCATGCTCGGGTAATCATTGGGCCTACATAGGCTTGGTTGCCCATTCTTGGCCCAAGACTGAGTTCTTTTGCCTCGGCCATTCTATGGCGAACAAGTCTTGTCTCAAGCTTGGGTAATCATTGGGCCGGCCCTATTATTGGGAAAATTTCGAAATCTACTTATATCAATAAAAATATTATGAATTCATAAACATTAAACGTATGTATAGATGTATAAGTTAAAGCTAATGGATAACGTGTGGTTAATTACGACTTGGTTGATAAAATAGTTTTTTTCATAATGCTATAAAACATAATTATACATAGACGCTATAGTTGAAGCTGAAACAGATTTGAAATTTTTTTAGGCATATACTACATAGAAAGAAACAACAATAAAATGACAGAAAAACTGTCAAATTTACAGTTTTAACAATGTAAATAGTGGCTGGCTCTTGTCCCAAGTCTGGCAAGCAAGACTTGTTACAAAGATATTGGCTAGGTCTTGATTCAAAATTAGCAAACCAAGATTTTTCTGTTGAATATTGGCTGGATCTTGGTTTAAGACTGGCAAACTAAAACTGGTTACATAGACATTGGCTAGATCTTGTCCAAGAGTAGCAAACCAAGAATTGATAGTTGAATATTGGCTGGATCTTGATTCAAGACTGGCAAACCAAGACTTGTAAGATAGATATTAGATGAATCTTGGCTCAAGACTGATCAACCTAGACTTGTCAATTGAGTAGTGTTTCAGTCATGGGCCAGTATTGTTCGGCCAAGTCTGGGCAACCCAGTGTTTTGCCAAGACAGGCCCCGTTGTATATAATTTTTTTTCTACAAGAGAAAACCAACAATTTCCCAATTTTTGAAAATTTTCAATTTTCTTAGCGGAAAGTTAAAAACATATTTTTTATCAAATAACCCACGCAGGAACTGCCAGAGTTGAATGAAGGGGCTCTGCCTGGCGCAGTACTGGGCAAACAAGCCTCGTCTAGCCCAATGATTATCCGAGCCTGGGCTAACATTGGTTTGCCATAGAATGGCCGAGGCACAAAAACCCATTGTTAGGCCAAGACTGGTTCGCCATAGAATGACCAAGGCAAGAGAACCCAGTCTTGAACCAAGACTGGGTAACCAAGCCATGGCCAGCTTAATGATTCAACCTAATTGATATCGTCTTAAGAAAATTAAAATATAATAATTACCATGGTAGGCGGACGTATAGGGTTTTTTCGTGCAAACGACACTCAATCTGTAAATAATACGTGTACGCGCCAGTATCTACTGGGCTGTTTAGAACTTTATACAGTCGAGGACAATGTTACGCATGCGTCACCAATCTCTATACAGTTGAATAGCTTATTAACTTGCCGCTGAGAAAATAGAAAATTTTCAAAAATCGGGAAGTTATTGATTTTACCCCATTTTTTGAAAATCGAGTTTTCATCAGATCTTGACGTTTTGAGGTCCTCGGAAGCTTACCTGAATGTTTTCGTGATGATGGCCGTATGTGTGTGTGTGTGTGTGACCCTTTTATAACTTTTGAACGGCTTGACCGATTTCATCACGGTTGGTGCCATTCGAAAGGGCTTGACCAAACTTAGATTTTGAATACACTTTGAACCGATTCGGACGGGTAAATTGTGAGAAATCTCAAAAAACTACAAAAAAATTTTTTTTCAAATGTGGTTTTTTTTAATAACTTTTAAATGGTTCAACCGATCAATTCCAAAAACTAATCAACTATTAACATCGAAAAACCACGTCGATCGCTACCAAGCCGGTCAAAATCGGTTGATTTGTTCATGAGTTATCGTTGACGAAAAAAATCGACAAAAAGTGTTTTTTTCGGATTATACCAAAATTTCCGGTCTAATCAATTTGTGTTTGAAACTATATAATAGAATTTAAAAAACTGCGTTGAATGCTGCTAACCGTGTGAAAATCGGTTCATTCATTCAAAAGTTATTGCGGTTTGAAAATTAAAAAATAGTGATTTATTAAACTCCTATTAAACTTTTGAGCTCGGAGAGCTCAAAACTACACGAAAATTAGATTTTTGAGCTCGAAAACATAATGTTCAATTTCGAGTGCTTAATTACGAAAAAAGCGGGACGTTGCAGGGATGGCCTTCAGGGTCAACCGTTTTCCTAATTTTTTTTTAACTGTCATTTTAATTAAAAAGCGCATCTATGACTAATTTCAAGACTTTCATATATTTTTATTCAGAGGATTAGAAGGTTATGGCGTCATACGCAATTTATTTATAAATTGAGTATCCCCTGCACGTGAAAATTCGCATAAATCCGCCATAGGAAGAAATATTTTTTAAGCACCATGGGCAAGCTACGCGCAATGACGGTCGAGATGATAATTATTTGCAGCAGATATATGTAGCCTTGGACTATCGGTCCTCGGCTTCATACTATCTCTGCTGAAAATATTTATCACCTCGACCGTATTGGCACGTGGCTCGCCCAAGGTACGAAAACAATTATTACAGTTGAATTTTTAATATTGATAATTTTAAACAGTAATATTTTTATAATAAGTTATTAAAAATACACAGGACATCGTACGAAATCCAAAATAATGTAAGAACTTAACTCTTGCATTTTTTTAACTGATAAACATTTGTAAAAAAATAGTTAAATATTGTTAATTTTTATAAAAACACAATATTAAATAACATAAATTATATAAATAATGAACCGTTACACTACGTCACCTGATAGATTTAGTTTTTGAAAATGATGAGATGTGCATCAACTCATCGGTCGTACGGTGTAGGGATTAGTTATCAGTCTAGCAATCACGCGGCTCGGATTCGAATCTCGGTTAGAACGACATGCGGTTCTCACTTTATTTCTATAATTAGCGAAGAATAGGTATAAATGAAGAGTCAAACGGTCTGAACTTGCGTTAGCTCTACATTGAATATAAAAAAAAAAAAAAGTACCACTTAAAAAATTATTTTTTTATCATTTTTTATCAAATAGCATGGGCCGGACTTGAAAATTAACTGTGGTCCAACCCTGGTAACCAGGCATGGGCCATTCCTGGTAGCCAGGCTTGGGCCAGCGTTATCATTCCAGACTTAAACCAAGACTGGGCCAACTCTGGTTTACAAGCCAGGCCCAGAGTTGTACATAGTTAGGCCAAGCCTGGGCTCGCTATACTTCCCTACATGGGAATATTAACAATGATATACAACTTGTGTTACAATCAAGCAATAATATCAAAACGAATACAAAAGTAAAACTTTATTAAATCTATTTGAGAAAGTAGATAATTATTGGCCTAAACTGATGGTAAGGTCGACAAATTGAAGTTTATTTAATAATTTTCAGACCTATATACATTAGGGTGGTCCAAAGACGTGACTATTTTCGTTTTGTTTAATTATAGTGAAAATATTGTTTGAGATGATTAAAAAAAAAAAAAATTGTGTATGTCAGCTCCGACACACGACTGGAGTTTACTCCTTACATACGATTATATCGTATACATCGATTAGTAAATGATGGTAAATAAAATAAATTATCATCTTATTCGAAGCATACATGATACATTTTTTTTTAATTTTAAACATTATCTTTACGTAGCTTCGGACAATATAAAAACGGATCATTAATAACATTTTGAAAAAATAAATTTTTTCGATGATTAATTTAAGTTTTTAATTTTGAATAACGAAAATTATTGCAATGTAAATTGTTGGAGCAGAAAAAATTATTAATTAACTACTGCATAACTAATTGAAAAATTGGGATGAAAACTTTTTTTAGGGAGATGATTGTTTATTTTTTTATCCAGTCAGCCCCTGATTTTTTTAATTTCTTAAATTTTAGATTCAATAGATTAAAATAACTTTTATTAATAGTGTCCAAAGTAGGTGTTACGTTCTAGATTTTCCGAACTTCAAGATTTATTTCCAGGCCGGCCGCGTTAACTGATCGATAGATCCCCGGTGGGCCGCATAGATAATGTCTCGTACCATGATTTTTATTCATAAGATTATAATTAATTTTTACTGATAGGAACAGGCGAAACGGCTCCACCGATCGATCCCAAAAGCTAATCAGCTCTCAACCTTCAAAAACAACGTCCACCACCGCCAACCGCGTCAAAATCGGTCCATTCGTTCGGGAGATATCGTAAACGAAAGAATCAGAAAAAATTGAATTTTTTAACAAAAAACTCAAAAATTTTACATCTGATAAATTTATGGTAACATATTGTTTGTAGTACTTGAAAAACTGCATTGATTGCTGCAAACCGCGTGAAAATCTGTTTACTAAATTGAAAGTTATAGCAGTTTAAAAATGAAAAAAATCGTTTTTCATCAAACTTTTATTAGACTTTTGGGCTCGAAGAGCTCAAAAGTATCAAACAGCCTATTTTTGAGCTTGGAGAGCTCAAAATATGATAATGAATTTTTGAACTCGAAGAGCTCAAAAAAATCGCAAAAGCGGCAAAATTGCAAGCGCGTAATAACTGAACTTAGCGGGAAGTTGCAGGGATGGCCTTTAGGATCAACCGTTTTCCAAAGTTTTTTTTTAAATAACATAGCTTATACGGAAATTACTCATAGCGAGTATTTACAGGCATTCACATTTAATAATGCGTTTGTACAAGAGTGTGTGTATAGTGAGAAGTGTGTTGTCTAGAAGATTAAAGTCTAAAATAATTCATTTTTTTTTGTTTTTTTGGCAAAATAGCTCATGTCATATTGTATACAAGTATTGCAAATTAGAACCTAAAATTAAGATTAAATGTTTTTAGTCATATGTAGACTGAGAATAGAAACGACGCGTCAATGTCCTTGGCAAAAAGCTCTGACTTTTAGGGAGCGGGACAGGAGCATGAATATGGCACTGAGTGTCGTTGGCTTGAAGTCTACAAATTCCGGGGTGTGCAGCCAGAGCTAGTAAGCGTTTGAAGATGCACAGTTGCATTTGCTCCAGTTTATCTAGGTATCTGAGGCCCTAGAGTTGAGCAGCATAGAGGAGCGAACTCAGTACACAGCTTCTGTAGATCTGTAGTATGTCGTCTCAGGAGTCGGCACCTATTATCACCAGAGTCTATAATATATGTGGCGCTCATAGCCAGTTTAGCCTTGCGTGAGGCCGCATTGATTTTTCGCTTATTCCACTCGGCTCAAAATTATTTAATGTTAAAGTTTAACCTTAAATAGTTAATTGGCAATTTCACAATATTTTTAAATGGCAGCTGTACGATTTGCCGTCAAGTTATGTCACAGTAATCACATTTTTTACTCAAAAGTCGTCAATTATCAATCTGAAAAATTTTAACGATTCATATTTTTACAGGAAATTAAATTTCCTAGAAAAAAGCTTTCTTAGTAAGATAATGTAAAACAAGCCGTTTCCTTAAAATGATAATTTATCAATGTTTGAATTTTTTAACGATTGATTATCTACATAAATTCATTTTTAATGGATTTAAGTAACTCTAATAATAAAAAAATTAGTAAAACGGTTAACCTTCAAGGCCATCCCTGCAACTTCCCGTTAATTCCATACCTAGGCGCTTAAAATTGCTTATGTATTATTCTGAGCTCTCCAAGCTCAAAGAGATAGCTTTAGCATGTTCTTGAGTTCTTTGAGCTAAAAAGTCTGATAGAACACTATTAATTTATTTTTAAACCGCAATTACTTTAGAATGAATCTACCGATTTTCACGTGGTTGGCAGAATTAGATGCAGTTTTTTAAGCCTCATGAAAAATCTGAATGTTTAAATTCATCGAACTAAGAATTTCGGAATAATTCCGAAAAAATACTTTTTTCGGTTTTCTTTCGTTTACGATGTCTCTCGAACGGCCGGCTGAACGGCGATCAACTTGATTTTTTAATATTAAAAGCTTATTAGTTTTTTGGAGTTATTCCACGTTAAAAAGTTATTCCAAAAAAACCACATTCAAAAAAAAGGTTTTTTCGTAGTTTTTTTGAGATTTCTCAAAATCTACCGGTCCGAATTGGTCCAAATAAAATTCAAAATCTAAGTTCAGCCAAGTTCTTTCGAACGGTGCCAACCGCAATAAAATCGATCGAACCATTCAAAAGTTATCAACGGTTCATATACTTACACACACACACACACACACACACACACACACACACACACACACACACACACACACACACACACACACACACACACACACACAGCACCATAGAAATTATAGGCGCCACACTCTTCCCCGAGAGCTTGATAGTCTGCATGCTCAGAAAAGAACATAACTGGTCAGCTGTCGCAGCCTACGCGCAGCGCCTTCTAAAAGAAAAAACCGCAGAAAGGGGCCAGTAATCAAGAGTAGGCGTCTTGAGACGCAACATGAACTGGATTGAAGTAATGCTAACGCGGTTCTGATCCAGTCATCTCCGTACTATCTACGGGGAAGGAGAGAGGAGTTTTTTTTAGTGGGTAAAAATCCCCCACTATCGACCATCATCTTTCAATGATAGCGGTGTCTTTGGAAGGTTTTTTTCGCTTCGCTATAAAAAAAAAAAAAAAAACTTGAGAGGTGTCAAGAGACACCCGGATGGACTGAAGTTTACAATAGCTTACTATAACAAAAAGTGTCGTTACAACTTTTCGTCTTAATTTTTTCCGTCTAGCCCCCTTTCGCAACGCGCGATAAGGAACTTCGTTAAAAAAAAAACACACACACACACATACACACATACATAGTGACAACATCGCTAAGGTAGTCAGGGAAGCTTCCTTTTTTCTATAAACCTGCACTTTTAAATTTTTTTAAACATTTTATTCAAGCCGAATTTTTTTCGGCCAATAAAATTATTTCACGTTCGAAAAAACTAAAATTTTGCTAAAATTTATTTGACTGATGTGATCTATCTTTCTGTACAATTAGCTTTATGCATGTAACTTATTTTTTGCATATTTTCTACATAAAAATAATATTTTAGTAGTTAATTGGCTTGCGAACTTGTATAATGTTAATCATACTCTTCTCAAAAAAATTGAGAAAGCAAGAAAAAAATCCAAATATTTGAGGGATTTTCAACAGGCTATAACTTGTAAAAGAATTAGTGTCGAGATCTGATGAAAACTTGATTTTCACAAAACGGGGTAAAACCAATAATTTCCCGAATTTTAAAAAACTTTCAATTTTTCTTAGCGAAAAGTTAAAAGTAAGTAATATAAAATTTTGAATCTGATAATTTTTTAAACTGTTCTTTTAAGCAATGATGGATAGTCATATTTAAATAGTACGTTAAATACACCCGTAGGGAAGAAAAGTAAGAAATGTCTCAGAGCACATGCAATTGTTGGCCGAGGCGAAGCCGAGGTCAACAAACATGTGATCTGAGGCTTTCTTATTTACTTCCCGAGGAGTGTATACTATTTTTTTCCCCGACGAAGGCGTAAAGCGGAAACTTCGTTTAGCGCAGCGGGGCTTAAGTTGACGCTTTACGCCCAGAGGGGTAAAAAAACAATTTTTAACTTCCCGCAAAGAAAATCGAAGATTTTCGAAAGTCAGGGAGTTGTTGGTTTTACCCCGTTTTGCAATAATCGAGTTTAAATCAGATCTCGACATTTTGAGTTTCTACGAAGCTGTTCCGAGTATTCCCGCGATGGTGTGTGTGTGTGTGTGTGTGTGTGTGTGTGTGTGTGTGTGTGTTTATGGATGTAGAACCTCTTACAACTTTTGAACGGCTTGTCTGATCAGATCGAGGTAGGTGGCGATCTAAAGAACATCATTGCCATCAAATGTCATGAAAATTTGAATCGATTCGGTACGCTAGATGTTGAGAAATCTCAAGAATAAAACTTTCAAAAAATGGTTTTTTTTTATAACTTCTAAATGGCTCCACCGATCAATCCCAAAAACTATGTGCTTTTATACCTGAAAATCCCCGTCGATTGCCACCAGTCTCATCGAAATCGGTTAATTCATTCGGGAGTTATCGAAAACGACAAATTTCGACAAAAGTGTTTTATTTTTACATAATTTCGCCATTTCTGTTTGGATCGTTTTTAATGTGATGGAATAATTATAAGAGCCCAAAAAAACAGGTCTATCGCCACTAAGAACGTGAAAACCGGTTGATTGGTTCATGAGTTATCGTTGTCGAAAGAAGATCGAAAAAAGTGTTTCTTCGGAATTACTTTGAAATACCTCGTTTGATCAATTTAAACTCAAAAATTCTTTATTAGGCGTTAAAAACTGCGTCGAGTGCTGCTAACCGCATAGAAATCGCTTGGTTTATTTAAAAGATATTGTGATTTGAAAATTCAAAAAATAGTATGTTATTAAACTATTATTAGACTTTTGAACTCAAAGAAGTCAAAATAACTCGTACATTATATTTTTGAGCTTGTAGAGCTCAACAACGTAACAAGTGCCATTTTGAGCGCTTGAGTATTGAATTAGAGGGAAGTTACAGGGATGGCCTTTAGGGTTAACCGTTTTCCAGATTTTTTTGTATTAAAAAGTGATTTGAAAATTTTTCAAAAATTTAAAAAGTTCGCAAAAGAAAAGTTGTTTTTATCAGTGAGGCATTCCAATAGTACACCAGATATCGGCAATGCCATAAATTTACGAAGTTATACTCAAATTCGGCAAACCTTTGGTTACCGTTATTCCATACCAGTCAGAAATTTCAATAATAGGCCATAGTTCGACTTACTGAAGTCGGGCTTAATTAGGAAAATCCATATCATCCTCGTAGTCTAGCATGCCATTGAATTGTCTGACTGGTGTCATGTTACGGCAACCGAAGGTTTACGAAATTCGGCTGACCGAATAAGGGCGTAAATGAGAAAATCTGCCATAGTTGTCGTAATGGTTAGCCCACAGTGGATTTGATAAGGCGCGAATAAAACGTGCATTAGTTAAACAAGCTAAACTTACCCTAAATTGACTCTTTAGAATGACTCACTAAATTTCGAGTCAGACGTAGCCTTAATGAAATGTGGCCTGAGCACGGCTTCCTTCGTAGCCGATAGTTTGGAAATAAAACTCACTGGTAACAATTTAAATCAAGTGTGGTCCAAGCTTGGCTTTCTTTTTAGGCGGTAGTTTCAAAACCACACTTACTGATAGCAGTCTAAATATAATTTGGCCCGAGTTCCGCTTCCTCGTGAAAAGGTAATTTCATAATTTTGGTAAGCTTTTGGTTAGCGTTATTTCATACCAGTTTGGCATTCCATGACATACCGACCTTAGGCATTTCCACAGTTTTGCCTAAATAAGCCCGATCATGGTATACCAAACTTCGGTAAATTTCTGGCTACCGTCAATTCATACCAGTTTTGTAATTCATGATATACTGAACTTAGGCATTGCCACAGGTTTGCCTACATGAGCCTGAGCTTGGTGTTTCATGGTTTGGTAAACCTTTAGTTACCGTTATTTCGTACTAGTTAGATAATCCATAACATGCCGAATTTAGGCAGTGCCAGAATATTACAAAATTACATCCAAATGTAATTCTTTCGGCATACCAATGTTCAGCTTGCCTAACTTAAAACAGAAAGTTTAAAAAATCCTACCCTTGCAACCTTCACCTCACTCTGGAATCACTCTGTATTCAGAGTCAGAGTGAAATCATATTGAAACCAGTGTGGATCCAGAGTGGTTTTGTGCCTTTTTTCCAGAGTCAAATCACAGTGAATCCAGAGTGATCCCAGAGTGAATTCAGTGATCCCAGAGTGAATTCAGTGATCCCAGAGTGAATTCAGAGTAATCTCAGAGTGAATTCAGAGTAATCTCAGAGTGAATTCAAAATGAAACTAAAGTAAATTCAAAATGAAACTAGAGTGTTTTCAGAATGTCTTGAAAATGTTTTCAACGTGGGTTTAGCGCTTTTCAGAGTAAATTCGAATAATTCTCAATTTTGTCCTTAGTATATTTATGATAACTTTAACACGAGTGTAGTGTATTGAGTTTTCATAATTTACCTAATTATATTAACAGTTAGACGACAAATGGTTAATAAATTGATAATCATATAGCATTTTTCGACTACATAATTAACAACCATTTCATTCTACAAAATAAGAGATAACAAATTTTGTAATTTGAAAATACTTTCAATTAGTTAAAGGTCTATTTTTATCTTTATTATATTAAATTATGAAGTCAACAGGTGAATTTAGTATTATACATTATTAATTGGTTCCCTATTTAAAAATTTTTAAATGTTATGAATTTTTGTATGACTTAAAAAGATTTTATTTTGAAAATACTAGAAATTCACATAGGGATCAGTTTGATCCCGGGAAAAAAAATTATATATAATTCTATAGAACCATATATAATCTATATATGATTTCATATAATTTATATATAACTATATGTCTTTACATATGTTTGTTTTTAAGATTATATGTAATTATATAAAGCTATATATAATTGCAAATAATTTATATATAACTGTACGTCACTACATACATTCGTTTTTAAGATTATATATAATTTTTATATAACTACATATAATTACATATAATTTATATATAACTATATGTCATTACACGTATTTGTTTTTAATATTTGATCGAGCTAAATTTTAAATGATTTTAATTTTAAATTATTAAAATTTAACCAATTAAATAATTGTCTTCGAATAAATAAATTTATTAATAGTTAATAAATCATTCTATCAGTGTATATTAATAATTAATAATTTACAAACGAAATAAAAAATTTTGTTCATTACGCATTGATCATGTATACGATTTGCATTACTTGTAGTTGTTAAAAACCCTGATATTCAAGTAATTCTCATCGGTAAACTGGTAAAGAATTAGTCTTTCAAGCGTCAGGTCCCAGATTCGGTTCCCGAGCGTAACAGTTGTTTTTTATTTGATTCCACTGTGGCTTTAGTCTGGGTTCACTCTGGTTCCACTTTAATTTAATTCTGAGTTTATTTTGATTCCACTCTGGCTTTAGTCTGGGTTCACTCTGGTTTCATGCTGGAAAATAGGCACAAAACCACTCTGGAACCATCATGATTCCATAACGTTTCCAGAATTTTTTCAGACTGATTTCAGAATGATTTGAAAGTCGCAAGGGTAACGAGCGTGCCTTAAGCGTTCAGGTTATACACAAATTATTTAGATTGAATGCTTACATTACACGACTTGTTAACTTTTTCACAAAAACTTTTATACTTTTTTTCATTTGTTTGTTTGTTTGAATTCTCTCGCGAGTGGTGTTATTTCCCCTGAAGGTCGAGCTAAAAAAATCGTATCAGATAATAAAACAGTTATTAATTATACCATCATATATGTATAGTTTCTGCTTGTTTATAGTTGTTTAAATCCTATTTCAAGAGAAATAACATATATGGCAGCCGAAATCGCAGAAAAAGTCACCGAACCAACAGTCGGAAAAAATTAATTGTATTGAAACGAAGTTATTTTGACATGCAATTTTCACAAGGGTTTTAGCAAATTACCTAAAGAATAAAACAAAAATAATATTGAATCGTGAAAATGATTTTTGACAAACTTGTAGTGTTATCAAGACCATAGCTCTTGTGAATACTACGCTCTTATTCATTTAATTCGTCAGAAAAACGAGTTTTTCCTGAAAAATCGTATTTTATCGATAAGAAAATCTTTTTAACGTGTTTTGTAGTTATTATTATTATTCTCAATATGCTTTTTATACATGATTTTTTTCGTTTAAATTATGGAGATCACGTTTGAATCGAAATCAAGACTTTAGGCGATAGTAGAGCATGCCTTAAGCGCGAAGCGCAGATCCGACTTGGGCTAGCCTAAGTTTGGAAAGCCAAGTTCACGATGAATTGATTCTTTGGCATGCCTCAGTAAAATTGTATTCGGGCGATAAGGATTCTATTTACAACTATATTCAATTTATTTTCAAAGTAAAAACAACTATTATGATCCATTTGGTTGATAAAGCAGGAAGTAGAAAAATGGTTTCGAAAAAAACTTGAAAATATTATTAATAGTAATTATTCTATCTATGATATGAGTTTGGAGAAAAAATTTAGAAATCTACGATTTTTCGTAAGATTTTTCGAAATAGTGTTTGATTTTGTAGAATATTAGACAATTATTGCTTTATTAATCGGGCAAGATTGAAGTTAATAAAGTGATTGTGAGAATAAATTGTAACTATATTTGATACCTTATCTGTTGTTATGATTGTTTTTGCTATGTTCGAGGGTGTTTTCAATTGAGAGCCAATTAGATGATTTTAACCAGTATAGGGTCGAGCCCTACTTCCTACAAATACAGGACTGTCCGTAGGGGACGATTCAAAGCTGTAGTAACTATATATTTCTGCACGTACATATGAAACCTATTGTCTTTCTATATTTACTCTGGTTTCTATGCACTTTTTCAATTGCTTCAAGTATTAATTCTGCTCTCTCAATTTAGCAAAATAATATCTGATATACTTATCCAAAGCAATTTTGTAAGGAGATAAAACGGTCTCGTTATACAATCTTTAAATAATCTTAAATAAAATACTGGTGAATTAAAATAAAATTGGTCATTGAGTCGGCATCGGAAAGTTGAACAAAATACAAAAACTATAGAAATGGTAAAGTAAAACAAAACAAAAATACGGAAGAAATGGAGAAAAGTCTTTCCTGTTGCAATCGAACCCTATCCAATTTTATGTAATTTGATTTTAGCTTTCATAAATTTAATTAGCTGCCATCAGCTTAAAACTGGGTCGACTTTAACCTGTGGACATCATTTCGTCAATAAAGAATGTTAAGTACAGCAGCACCCTAACATTTCAAATTGAAATAGTTTCAAAGCTGCTGGATTAATTCAAGTTTATTAGTTATGATTCGATGACTTTGAGTATCGGTCATCAAATAGAACCACTCATGTGATATTACACATAGTAGTGAGACGACATTCCATCAGTAGACTGAAAATTTTTTCCGTTTATACTTCATCGCTCGTATATTTAATAATCACTTGAACAACTAAGTAATATTTGATTCTGATAGAGAAAGTGAATAGTTCGCATTTTCGTAAGGAAGATGTAGGCCAGATCTTATAGAATGACCTATGAGGCGTGCTCTAGTGAATGACCAAGAGATCTCAGAAGTTAGGCAAAAAGAACATCGTCTCATGTTATCAATTACAACACAAGCTACGATAATAAAATCTTTCACCAGCGTCTATTCTTCATCAAATTTGTCACTCACCCAATTTGAAGCATATATTCGACTATTTAACTAATATCAGTGGTAATTATATTGGTAAAATCAGTAATATTTGTATTTTGTAGGGTCAATCACTTATATTTTGGAGAATCTTTATTTTGATATATTGTCTTTGAATCCTTATATTATGTCTTTTAGACACCATAATTAGACTCCTTCAAAATTTTAACAGGACTGATCATTCGTTTGAAATAATTTTTAAATTTCGTCAAAATCAGTTAGTCCGTTTAAAAGATATCGTGAACAAAAAATTTGCTGAAGATTATTTTTTTTTTACTATATTTACTATTTACAAAAACATCAAAGCTTTAAGAAATGATGGATTTCCAAACTATGAATATTTTTTTCCAAATTAAAAAATGATGGATGCAGCATGGAATACTTTTCATGTATATTCATGAGCATAAAAATTTTTTGATCAATTTATGAAAAATCAATAATATAAAATAAAATATAATATTAGAAATATCTGATATAGAAATACAATTTATAAGAGTGTAAGAATAGAGTACGAGAACGGTGTGGCGAGAATCCAATATAACGTCACACACGTTCAGTTCAGTCTTCACTTGGAAATATATTGGAGAATATATTGAAATACTTGTTGGTAGTTTGAGTCGATGGGAATCGTAAGAGAGCTCACGATATATATAAAGAGGGTATATAGGAAAGGAGAAACATGAGCGAGAAAGATGCCATTCTCGATGCCGTCTTGATTGCGCAATCAACAAATCGTCTAGATATGAGTCAACTTCAACGAATTTCTTTTTGTCATAATTGTTATTATTTTGGGAAAGATATTTCTGATCTGAATAAATCGTGACAAGATAGCTTATAAAAATTGATTATATCAGTAAAATTGTAACGTTAAACATATGCGTTTCTACTTCAATTCGACTCATTTTCGATTCATTTTAAAAAAATTATTAATTTACATGTGAGTGTGGATTCAACGGACTCAATATGTGTCACTGTCGTACTTTATAGAAGTAAGGTAAGAGACCCAGTTACTGACACTGGCCTAGTTGATTAACACTTGCATTTTTATTCCAATTAAAAAAACGAAATGTTCTCAAAAACCAACTATCTAAAAATTTATACTCTCTTAAAAAAAAATCAGTGGAATTTCACTAATTCACCAGTGAACCCAGTAATGGCGATAATCCACTGATTCAATCAGTCAATTCCACTGGTGAAATAAGTGCAATTGAAAAACATCCAATGATCACTGATTCACCTGTGATATACTTAAAAAGATTGAAATTATAAATTATAGGTTATAAATAAGTTTTGTTTCATTAATTATAAAAGTATGCAAAATTTTCTGCAGTTTTTTTTAACTTTTTTAAACTATTGTTATAAAAAATAACAATAATCCCAACAGACAGAATATTACATTAAGTTCGAATAATCACTTAGCATAAAATTAAGTAACATTAGTAAAGTATTATAAATTAATAATTATAATTTTGTAGTTTCAGTATTATTTGAGGCAAAATTTAAAAACGAAACGGCACTACGGGCAGTCGCCAGATTGAAAATATAGTGATCAATAAAATTATAAAAGTTATCCATGCTGGGTGAATAACTTAAATCAAAGATGTAAAATAATTTGTACAACGTAGATAAGACCGTTGCAGGTTTGCAATCTTTTGCAAAATCAATTAAATGTCCATCAAGTTGTACAAAATATGTACCCTCTTGACCGTTCATTACAATCATAAATGGTTGAACATTCGAGGTCACTTTACTATTAAAATCATCAACATAATTTTGTATGTTGGTTCCATCCTTGCGATTTTGAGCCACTTTAAACGGCCAAAATTCGTTAAAATTTTGTAGATATATCGAGGACCGATGACAATACACTAATTTGATAAGATTATTCCATTCTTCAATTAGCAAAATAAGATTTTTTTTAATTTATGTGAATTATATCCATAGCCGATAAGGCTATGGTATCAATAGTTATAAATATTTTATTGACAGATATAAGTAGAATGATTATCATTTTGATAATATCTTAAAAAGCACCCCACGCTTTTTTTAAAATGAAATAATTTTTTTTTTATTTACACTATTTTTAATTTATATTTATTGAAATTTTTTAACACTATTCTTAATTTAAATTTATTTTCCATTTTTTAGTTTGGTTTTTTATAAAAAGCGTGTTGTTTAGTTTTTTAAAACTATTATTTATTTTTTACTTTTTAGTTTGGTTTATTGATAAAAGCGTGATTTTTTAGTCTTTCTAAACTATTATTTGTGTTGTTGAATTAAAAATTCTCTTTGGTGTTCGAAAAGGGCATAGCCGGATTAATATGGGAATTCTGCCCCCATGGCTCTTTTGACTCATACTTAGGGAGTCGATTGGGTGTCGAATGAAAATAATTCACACCAATTTTTAGCTCTTTAACTCAAACGGTATTCGAGAATTTCAAAAAAACCTGTTTTTTTTTATAATTATTTTTATTTTTATAGTAAAATTCGGAATTGATTAATGATTTTTTTCCTAATTCTTACGAGTCCAAAACATGAAAAAATCATATGATCATGATTCTCAAATAAAAAACCGATTTTTAACAGAGAAAAGAAAATTATTTTTTTTTTCAGCCTTATTGAAATATGTCACTCACCAAAATTCGTCAGAAAATGTCTTTTATACTCCTCTATACTCAAGAATTTTTTTGAATTTTCAGAAATGGTGGAACAATTAAAAAAAAACTAAAAACTCATTTTTTTTCAAAATCTTTCATTTTAAGAAACTTACATTTATTTTGTAGTCCACATAAATACATAGAAAATTTCGTTTTTGTTTAAAATTCACAATTACATTACTTATCAAATATTCTCAATCTTTATACTAGACAACGATCACGTTAAAACTATGTTTTTCAAAGTTTTGACCAAGTTGGCACATCATAACGCCATCTATCGGGATTTTCTGTATCCATCCATTCATTCCGTATTTCTTCTAAGGTTCCGCTTGTTTAGATAACCTAAAAACAAAGAAGCCTTTATGATTGATGTCATCTGAATAGCAGTTAACCCATTAATTAATTCAGTACTTATATTGACAATATTTTTTCGTTCCACCATAAAATTATACTGGAGTATCATTTTTTTAATATTATCTTGTCTCATCTTTATGAGATACTATTTTTGTCGTTAAATAGTGTCACAGTCGATTACAAAGACTCAAGTAAGTGAAGTTTTATATTTAATCAGTTTATATATGTCTAAATTCCTAATATATCATTTTAATATTGATTTCAAAATGGATTTTGATAAAAAATGTATCAATTGTAACATATATTTGCGTAAAGCTGTTCGTTATAAAAAAATTGTTATGACAATTAATGAAGCTAATATTGCGACAGAAAAAATTGGAAAGAGAGTTCTTGTTAATGATGCCTTTTGTAGTAAGTGTCGAGTTATTTTAACAAGACCACCTATACTTAAGAACACTGAGGATTCACCTGCAGATCAAGTTAGTATCAAAAGCCAGCTAATTTTTTCTCAGTCTTCATCCACTACTGTTTCATCCGTATCATCATCTGAAGATCCTTCATATGTTATTGAAGAAAAAATGGAAAAAGATTTAGAATTTGTGGAGTTGGGTTTTCCCCGAATCATATCGACACGTAAATACTGTTGCCTTTATGGATTATCAGCAAATATCACAATCGTTCCGTTTGAAGTACGCAAACAAGTATTTTCGACAAGACGACTCTTTATTCCTGAAGGAAATCGGTGTTGTAAATATCACATTATAAAAAAGCGGTTTTATGATAAAGAAATTAACAATTTTCGGATTTATTCGAATACCAGTGTATTTGAAGTTCGTGATTTGGAAAAATTACTTGGGCAGCTGGCTATTGGCACTAATTTGTCTATAATTGATAAAATTGGAGATCACTCGTTTTCAAAAAAACAGTTGGAGGTATTTACGAGTCTTACCTGGGGAAAATTGATAAAACTTCGTGAAATGTTAACGTCGATGAGAAAATCAGTGAATCGTAATGTCATTCAAGCTCTTGTTATTTTTTTATTCAAATTACGAACAGGAAATTCAAATGCAGTGATATCTTCCATTTTTGGTTTAGCTCGGGAACAAATGATATCCGACTACTGTGATGAAGTAATATCTTCGTTTGAAAAAGGTGTTTTACCTCAGTATTTCGGAATCGATGCTATTAATAGGGAGACATTACTCGCCAATACGTCAAATACTGCTAAAGTGCTGTATCAAGTGAAAAATGACCAGTTGATATGCATTTGCGATGGAACATATATTCGTCATCAAAAAAGTGCAAATAACGAATACCGGAAGAAATCATATTCTGGTCAAAAGAAAGTTCCTCTGTGCAAACCATTCACGATATGTACTACAAATGGTTTCGTTATAGATATGCTTGGGCCATATGCAGCTAATATGAACGATGCTGAGATTATGAGAATCATCTTAAGTGATCCCAATGGTCTGATTAAGTTGCTGAAAAAAGATGACATTATTGTAGTTGATCGTGGCTTCCGGGATGTGATAGTATATTAAGAAGAATTGGGGTTTAAAGTGCTAATGTCTGCTCTTAAAGGAAAACGCAACCAACTGACCACAGATGAATCAAATGAATCCCGTTTTGTTACCATAATCCGTTGGGTTGTCGAAGCAGTACGTGGAGATATTAAGCAGAAGTTTAGGATTTTAGATCATAAACTAGACAATAAATTGCTTCCAAAAACTGGTGTTTTTTGTCGAATCGCTTGTTTTCTGCACAATGAATTTGGTAAGAGACTTGATTCTGATCTCGATCTTTCTGAAAAAATTATTGCCGCCATGAACTCAAAAAAGTATCAAGATAATACCTCAGCCTCAGAAGTAGAAACTTATTGTTGGGCAAGAAGAAAAGTTCCTTTTGCAACAATAACTTCAGATATATTAACTGATTTTCCTGAATTAACGGAACAAGAACTCAAAATTCTATACACGGGATCATATCAAATGTCTCAAGCTGTATCGTATTTAGCTGAAATGATGGATGAAAATGAAACAATAATACTTTATTATTTAAAAATTACACCTAATATTATAAAATTCGAAGTCAGATCTCGACATATTAATTCGAAGACATATCATTGTTTTGTTGAATATCAGTCAGATAAGAACGATATCTCTGAAATAACTCGATATTGTTGTGATTGTACAAATGGTAGACGTACTGTTGGATGTTGCTCACACATTGCTGCTATTATATACTATTTATCTCACGCTCGATACTTAGCGAAAATCGTAAAACCAGCTGAGATACTTAGTCGTCTGTTTATTGATGAAAAAATCAGTGTCGTCGTGAATGAAGACAGTGATAAAGACTAGCCTAATTGTTATTTTGATTAAAATTTTTATTTTTTCTGTATCAAAATTCAAAATATTTCCCAATAGTATGAAAAAATATATAAGTATTACCTTTAAGTGTCTTTTGAATCAATAATAGCCCTTCTAATCACTTTAACCAATTGAATCTTTCTGTTTATTTTTTGCAAAGATATGTTTTGATAAAAAAAAAATTTTCTACGTATTTATGTGTACTAAAAAAAATTTAAGTTTCTTAAAACGCAAGATTTTGAAAAAAAAAATGAGTTTTTAGTTTTTTTTTTTTTAATTGTTCCACCATTTCTAAAAATTCAAAAAAATTCCTGAGTATAGAGGAGTATAAAAGACATTTTCTGACGAATTTTGGTGAGTGACATATTTCAAAGAGGCTGAAAAAAAAAAATAATTTTCTTTTCTCTGTGAAAAATCGGTTTTCTATTTGAGAATCATGATCATATGATTTTTTCATGTTTTGGACTCGGAAGAATTAGGAAAAAAATCATCATTAATCAATTCCGAATTTTACTATAAAAATAACTGTCTATTTTTTTATGTTTCTAAATTTATAATTGTGTTTTTTTCGACTTGTCTGAATTTATTCTTTTCTTTTTAACTTCCCGCTAAGAAAATCGAAGATTTTCGAAAATCGGGAAGTTATTGGTTTTACCCCGTTTTGAAAAAATCGACGTTTCATCAGATCTCGACGTTTTGAGGTCCTAGGAAGCTTCCCTGAGTACTCCCGCGATGTTGTCACTCTGTGTGTGTGTGTGTGTGTGTGTGTGTGTGTGTGTGTGTGTGTGTGTGTGTGTGTGTGTGTGTGTGTGTGTGTGTGTGTGTGTGTGTGTGTGTGTGTGTGTGTGTTTAAAGAGGTACGAAAAAAGATCTTCAAAAGACACCGCTATCGTTTCTTCTGTCGTCCATCTTACGGCAGATATCGATAGTTGGTAGTGTGGAGATTTTTACCCACTAAAAAAAACATTCCTCTTTCGCTCTCCCCTAGATGGTACGGGGAGGACTGGGTTGAAACCGCGTTAGCATTACTTCAATCCAGCCGTGCTGCGTCTCACGACGCCTACTCCTGGCTACTGGTCTCTTTCTACGATTTTGTCTTTCAGGAGGTGCTGTGCATAAGCTGCAACAGCAGACCAGTTTTTCTCTTGTTTGATCATATAGGTCACCAGGCTTGAGGGGGAGAGCCTGGTGCCAATGATCTCTGCGGTGCTTCTTCTGTAGTCCTTCCACCGAGCACACTCGAAGAATGTGTGTTCGGCGTCGTCGATTTTAACCGAGCAGTATTTGCATGTTGGTGTGTTGTGTAAACCCATCTTGAAGAGATAGGCGTTGTACTGCCCATGTCCTGTCAGTAGTTGGGTCAAGAAAAAATCTGTGTCCCCGTGTTTCCGAGAGAGCCAGGCGTTGATGTTTGGGATCAGTCGCGCTGTCCATCTGTCTGTCTCTCCCGACGTCCATCGGTCCTGCCACTCTTGCTGCGTTTCCGTTTTTATCTTCGTTTTTGCCTCCTTCATGTTTTCGCCGCCGATTTTAGCGTCGTAGAATTTTGCTCTTTCGAACGTTAATAGGTCGATGGGCGCGGCTCCCGCAATGACCAATATAGCCGCTTCTGAAACTGTGCGATAGACGCAGGCAACCCTGAGAGCGCCTCGCCGCTGTACTGCTGCTATCTTTCGCCGGTAGGTCTTCTGCTTTAATATGTCTGACCATATCTCCGCTCCATAAAGCAGTACCGAGTGGACTGCTTCTAGAAGAACTCTTCTCTTTTTTGTTCTTGGTCCTATGGTGTTGGTCATAATTCGTGCTAGGCTAGACACAGTCTTGCTGGCTTTCTTGCATGCACTGTCGAGGTGTTCACGGAAAGATAGTTTCTCGTCTATCATTACCCCTAAATAGCGCAGGGCCCTTGTTGACGTGAGTGTTGTTCCTCCCAATTCCACAGCGAATGGTTTTG
Organism: Cotesia typhae; assembly: GCF_013202065.1. Classification (NCBI taxonomy): domain Eukaryota; kingdom Metazoa; phylum Arthropoda; class Insecta; order Hymenoptera; family Braconidae; genus Cotesia; species Cotesia typhae. The sequence goes on along the minus strand of NW_027423733.1, from coordinate 1,271,482 downwards.
GAAACCATTTTTGTCGAGTCAGGACAACCATCTCTGTTTTTTGCTTGGCGAGTTTTAGGTGGTGTTTCTTAAGCCAATTTTCCACGGTATCAATGGTTTCTCGAACAAGTACTTCCGCCTCCTCGGCACTGTCCACTACAATTGTAGCTGCTACGTCGTCTGCAAAGCCCGTGAGTTCAACTTGCTTTGGTAGAGGAATTCTCAAAAGCTCATCGTAGTCAGCATTCCATAAATCGGCCCCCATAACCGAGCCTTGAGGAACGCCAGCAGATACGTCGTGTTCCTGTTGGCCTTCCGTCGTTTCCACAATCAGCCTGCTCTCATCGAGGTAGTCGTCGATTATTGTCAAATTTTCTGGTTTCACTTTAAACTTGTGCTCCAGGACATCTAGAATATCCTCCCAATTCGCGCTATTGAAGGCGTTTTTAACGTCAAACGTAAAGAGAAGGAACACCTGGCTAGCTTTGAGGCTACCAGTCCATGCTTCTCTAGCTGTCTCTATGACTTTCTGGATCGCACCAATCGTTGATCATCCTTTTCAGAAGCTATGTTGGTTACTGGCAAAGCCTCCGGCACGGTCAATGTCGTTTCGTAGCCTGCCATGAATGAGCTTCTCGAGCAGTTTCCCAGTTATATCAAGCATACAGAGTGGTCTAAATGACGATGGTGTTATAGGGGTTCCCTTCCCTTTGTCTAACAGGACCAATCTCTGCCGCTTCCAGACCGTAGGAAACGTGCCGGTTGCCAAACACGCATTGTAGGCACTCAGGAGTATGTGCGGGTATTCCAGGGCTACAATCTTGTTCACCGAGGCTGGGATGCCATCAGGGCCTGGTGCTTTCCCAATCTTGATGGTTTTTGCTGCTTCTTGCAGTTCTTTGATTGTAAAGGGTGTTGTTTCGCCAGTTTTTACATATCGTCTCTTTTCTCGCGGTGGATGATCAGGAAACAGCTCTGCCACGATGCTGTTCAACAAGGCAGGACATTTTAGCACTTCTGGCAAAGCCTTTCCAACTCGTTTAGTTACGATTTGGTAGGCCTTACCCCAGAGGTCATTGTTGAGGTCGTTGCAGATCTCTTTCCACAACATCGCTTTACTCGCTTTAATAGCTTTATTCAGAGCGTTTTTGGCCTGCTTGTCCTCCATCGAATTTTTATTTTGGTCTAGAGAATGCTTCGCAGCTCTCGTTGCTCGTCGACGTAGCTTGTGGCATGTTTTTCGAAGCTCTACTATCTCTTGTGACCATCAATATGCCGGCCTATGGGAGCCTTGCTTTTTCAGCCGTGGCATTGAGGCATCACACGAGGCAACAATCAGTTCCATCGCTTTTGAGACTATTGTTTCCGTCTCCTTGCGGGGACTTGGAATCAGGCTACTCCGTTCAGTAGACAAGCTCTGATTCAAGGATGTTCGCAGTGTTTCTTCATCAAGCTTCCTAGCATTCCACTACCGCAGTTTATTGTCATGCCGCGAACGCGGATTGGGTGCTAGTCCAACACTAAATGTCACATACTGATGATCACTGCCACTATATTCTTCGGATACGGTCCAGCCTTCAATCATATTCGCAATCCTTGGGGTCGCCAACATAATGTCAAGGATAGATTCCCGGTATCCTGGTCTTCTGAAGGTCGTAGTAGTACCGGTGTTCAGCACTATGAGGTCCGTTCTTGCTGCGAAGTCCGCTACTTCGTCTCCTCAGGTGTCCGAGCATTCAGCGTCCCATTCAGCCGATTTCGCGTTGAAATCACCAGCTACGATGACTTCTCCGTCGAACTTGCCGATAGCGTCCTCTATGTTTACCATTTTCTGGCGAAACACACTAATCCCTTGATTGGGTGAAAGGTAGACGCTTACAAAGTAGGTCTTGGGGGTTTTGATCCAGACGAAGCCCTCTTCGCTTCCGCTGTTGTTGACGGTGACCTTTTTCGAGTTTACGATCCAGATTGCTGCCGTGCCAGATTTATCAGCGCACCATGTTCTATCCGGAATATTCAGATATTGTTCGGAGATAAAGCAGATGTCAATCTTGTCTTCGAAGACACGTTGGCGCAGCAGGTTTTGCGCTAAGGCGCATCGATTCAGGTTGCCCTGTAGTATTCATGTCATTTTTGACCTCTCGTGGCTTCTGCAAGGACTGTGTGCGCGCGCGCGCGAGCGTGTGTGTGTGTGTGTGTGTGTGTGTGTGTGTATGCGACTCGCTTATAACTTTTGAACGACTGAACCGATCGGAACGAACTAAACGGCGTTCTAAAGACTTCCCTCAAACTTAGATTTCCTGAGAATTTCAATCGATTCGGACCGATAGATTTGAAGAAATCTCGAAAAATCTCAAAAAAAATAAGAAAAAAATCATTTTTGAAAGTGGTTTTTTTGGAATATCTTTTAAACGGCTGTATCGATCAACTTCAAAAACTAATCCTCCCTTAAGCTTGAAAAACCACGCCGATCGTCGCTAATCCGGTCAAAATCGGTTGATTCTTTCGAGAGATATCGTGAACGAAAAAAAAACCGAAAAAAGTGTTTTTTTGACATAATTTCGTCATTTCTTCTCGGATCGTTTTTGATGATGTAGAATAATTTCATAGCTTAAAAAACCTCGGCGATCGCCGCCAAAAACGTGGAAATCGGTTGATTGGTTCGAGAGATATTCTCGATAAAATATTTGGAAACAAGTGTTTTTTTAACATAACTCCGACATTTTTTGGAATAACTTTTAAACGGCTGCACTGATCGATTTCAAAAACTAATCAGCTATTAGCATGAAAAAATTACGTCGATCGCCGTCAAGCCGGTCAAAATTGGTCAATTCGTTCAAGAAATATCATGAACAAAACAAAACCAAAAAAAGTGTTTTTTTGGAATTACTCTAAATTTTCTAGTTTTATCAATTCAAACTTGAAGATTCATCATGAAACTAAAAAAATTGCGTCAAATACTGCCAACCGCGTGAAAATCGGTTGATTTATTTAAAAGTTAGTGCGGTTTGAAAATTTAAAGAATATTGTTCTATGATACTTCTATCAGACTTTTAAGCTCGAAGAGTTCAAAAACATCATTAGTGCAGTTTTATGCACCTAGGCATGAAATTAGCGGAAAGTTCCACGGATGGCCTTCAGGGTCTACCGTATTCCTAATGTTTATTTCACATTCTTCATTTTATTAATATTTGATAATTAAATAAGCATTATGAGTCGTGCACTTTTGGATTTTTCAAGCTTTAGTTAAGCTACTGTTTATTTTAGAGAAGAATATCCCAGAGAAACTGGGTCTTTCACATTATTTATGAAGAGCTTTTGAAAATATCACAGAAGACTACTGCTTACACTGAGAGAAAAGTGCATAGTCAGCTGAATTATAACGCCGCAAATATAAAAATATAGTTTTCTAAGCTTTTTGTTCGTAGTTAATCGAACCATGAATTAGTTGAAGTAACTTTTGATAGATAGTTATATGGGCTCTAAATGTGTTAAGAAATATATTTTCTGTTATCATGTTTAACGAAAAATTATTAGGTGACTGAAAGATTGTTACGAACGATGTCTCAGCAGCCTTTAGTACGTAAGCAAAAGATGCAGGTAAGATTCTTAGTCCAGGCTATTATAATTTTTTTTTCTGTCTTCTGAGTTAAAGTAAATTGAAATAAATATTAGGCCCATATTTAACTAAAAATAGTTTTAATAACTTTGTATCAGGATTCAATACATTGTATGCAAGGAGAAGGTACAAAGCCATATTTTTGAATTTCATACTGTAGTTCGTTTGGATCGAATTTTTTTATCTCTAAATGACCTACGCAGTCGGTTCCTTTTGCGTTTTCTGTTTTCTTCTTGTTTTTCTCTTGTAAGCATCCAGAAAAAATCTGACATCATGTTAACATTCTAATTTACTAGATACCTACCCTTTATTTCACTTGTGTCTTGATAAAATCGTTTTCCCTGTTGTTCGCTAGTTTCCAAGATTTTCAGAAGAATGGTCGACGTGAGAATCAATCATACTTCTGCTATCTATGTTTGTGAGATAGCAAAGATCGGAAAAACCACTATGTGAAAAAAGAACAGCCAACAAGAACGAAATTCAATCTAGGTACTCATAATTTTATACAAGCACCATTGATTTCGCCTTTAAAATATCTGCTACCATCTCTCCACATCAAGCTAGGTCTTCTAAAATAGTATTTCAAAACTTTAGACAAAAATAGTGATTATTTGTGTACTTGAACATAAGCTTCCTGCGATAACTAAGCAAAATTAAAAGAAGGAATTTTTGATGGACCCCAAATTCGAACTCTATCTCAGGATAGAAATTTTATATGAAAAACGAAACGAAAAGAGCGCCTTGGGTAAGTTTTAAAAATCTGTCCCAAAACTTTTTTGGAAAAAAAAACGCGAGAACTACAAGACGTTAGTAGAAAAATTGGTGATAAATTACAAAACTTTACGTTGTTTAACGACCCTCAAACTACATTTCATAAATTTTCAAATCGACCACTTTTCTGAAAATCTTGGAAACTATAACGAAAAACAAGAAAAATGATTTCATCAAAACACAAGTGAAATGAAAGGTAGGTATCAAGTAAATTATAATATCAACATGATATCAGATTTTTGCTGGATGCTAACAAGAGAAATACCACACAGAAAAAATTTTGATCGAAAATCTTTTTAGCGTTTCATCTTCAAAGAAATCATTAGGAAAACGGTTAACCCTGAAGGCCATCCCCGCAGCTTCCCGCTAATTACATACCTAAACCCTTGAAATTGCACTCATAACGCTTCTGAACTCTCCGAGCCCAAAAAATACAATTTTGTGTTATTTTGAGCTCTTCAAGCTCAAAGAAAAAGCTTTTTCTGTGTTTTTGAGCTCTTCGAGCTCAAAAGTCTGATAGGAAATTGCTGAAACACTATTTTTTGAAATTACAAACTGCAATAACTTTTGAATGGATGAACCGATTTTCACGCGGTTGGTGGCATTCAACGCAGTTTTTTGAGCCTTATAGAGAATTTTCAAGTATAAATTGATCGAACTAGGAATTTCGGAGTAATCCCGAAAAAATACTTTTTTCGGTTTTCCTTCAACAACGATAACTCACGAACAAATCGGCCGATTTTCACACGGTTGGCAGCATTCGACGCAGTTTCTCGAATCCTATGATCTTCTTTTAGACACAAATTGATCAAACCGGAGATTTCGGTGTAATTCGAAAAAAAAACACTTTTTTTCGATTTTTTTCGTCAACGATAACTCACGAACGAATCAAACGAATTTGACCGGATTGGCTTGGTTTTTTGATGTTAAGATCTGATTTGTTTTTGAAATTGATCGGTCAGATCGTTTGAAAGTTATTCCAAAAAAATCACATTTGAAAAAATTCTTTTTCGTAGTTTTTTTTAGATTTCTCAAAATCTACTGGTCCTAATCGGTCCAAATCGTATTTAAAATCTAAGTTCAGTCAAGCCCTTTCGAATGGTTTCAACTTATATGTCGGAGATAATATCGAGCTGGGTTTTCCCAGAGATTGGAAATTCCCAATATTTTAGTTTGTCTGTTAATTTTAAGCAAAATCGTAAAGCATAGAATATTTAGATATTATTTATGATTTAAGCTAGTTATATTTTTTATGGTTATAACGATGGGCTTAAGTCCGGAGTGACAATGGTCACCAAACGTAGCCGAGGTCACAGGATAGAAGTAAAAAGTATATAGTTAGAAATATCGACAGACAATGAGGGCTGTCGAAATAATTTTTGAGTGAATAAGTACTTAGGGTACTTGGGAGGGTAGTTCTCGTTGAGCATTGATCAAGTAAGGATCGCATACATCCTGCTGACCCCGGATTCGTTCTCGGTCTTATTCCCAAAACGTCTTTAACTGTTATATCAATCGCAGTAGAATATTTGTAATTAAATTTATTATTTGTACGAGTTAGTGTACGTTATATTTTAAATCAAAGTCTTTATTATATTTGATTATTGTAAAAATAAATAAAGATGGCTGATAATGATCCAAAGGACCCTAACGATGCCCGAACCACTCTTCCTCCGACACACACACACACACACACACACACACACACACGCACACACACACACACACACACACACACACACACACACACACACACACACACACACACACACACACACACACACACACACACACACACACACACACACACACACACACACACACACACACACACACACACACACACACACACACACACACACACACACACACACACACACACACACACACACACACACACACACACACACACACACACACACACACACACACACACACACACACACACATCCATACATTCATACAGACATAGTGACACCCTCGTGGGTATTCAATACTGCCATTGCTATGGAAAGCTTTTTGTTGGCCATTATAGAACATACATAATAACAATCAATAAAAGCACGTGCATTATGACAACGAAGATAACAAAGATGAGGACTATGATTCCATTGCCAGTTTAAATTCAATTGCATTGAATTTCCAACAGTTTTTGTTTGGAGCTAGTACTATGAACAATAGACAGCCATGTCGATACTCCTAATATAATCCTACATCAAGTTCATATCTCTACAGCTTGACAATGGATCTCTGTTATTATTAAACTGGTATGCGTTTCTACTACTCTCTTAGTTTTTCTCTATTTCATTTCCCAGCGTATATACGTTTTGTTGTATTTATCTGTTGTAATGTCTATAAATAACCCGTAGAGTTTAGTTTAATACTCAGTTCATTTGTATGATGGCAAACGCATACCAATCAAAAACTCGATATTCTCTCCATCTAATTCTCATAGAGTTATATTCTCGGGACTTTATTGTTTGTAATTTGCAGACCATTGGAGTCGTAGAGATGGAATGTTAAGCCTTATTTAATTGATTTAAGGCTTCAGGGGTATATTCATTTGTATCTCTCTACGGCATTCTAAGTAAGGTCACGTTTTGATTGGTATAAATAAATAATAATATATCTTGAAAATTTCAAGTTCAGCTACTAATAACTATATTCTCAACTAATGTATACGTTTTTGATAAAAAAAGTTTTCAAATTAAAGAATGAATGATTATCAATAAAAATTAGGAAAACGGTTGAATCTAGAGGTCATGCCGCTAATTTTATACTTAAACGCTTAAAATTACACCTATTACGGTTTTACACTCTTCGAGCTCAAAAATATAATTTTGGTGTCATTTTGAGCTCTCCGAGCTCAAAGAGATAGCTGTTCTATGCTTTTGAGCTCTTCGATAGAAGTTTAATAAAACACTAATTTTAGTAGATTTCATAGAAATCTAACTATTGCATTTGTCCTCATGACGCAACTTTCGAAAAATTTCGCTACTTTCTGACTCAGTTCGTCAAGCTGGTTCAGAAATGCCATTAGTTCAAAAGTATATATATATATATATATATATATATATATATATATCATTAAAGGACTTCTAAGCCTGTAAATGTGACAGTGTTATCTCTGTATCTGTGTTAGGGCTAGGATTAGCTGCAAGAAGGTTAGACCTGTAGTTGCTACAAAACTACTGTACACCCGGGAAAAAATGATCAGACCTGACCATGCCTGTTCATGTATGATCAGGCCTGAAATTAGACCTGATCATGCCTGTTCATGTATGACCAGGCCTGAAGTTATACATGATCATGCCTGATCAGTTCTGTTCATGCCTGCTCATATCTGGAGTACTAAATACGCTCAGGCCTGATCAGGCCTGTCCATGCCTGACCAGACCTATCCATGCCTGCTCATGTCTGTTCATGTCTAAAGTGTTAAATACGTTCAGGCCTGTCCATGCCTGATCAGACCTCTCCATGCCTGATCAGACCTGTCCATGCCTGTTCATGTCTGAAGTGTTAAATACGCTCAGGCCTGTTCATACCTGTTCATGTCTATTCATGTCTGACCATGCCTGTTTATGACTGTTCCTCTCTGACTATAGTCAGAGATATGATAAAAATTTTTTCTTTGACGAAAAAAAATTTTTGGTCATCACAAAAAGTGCAAAATTATTTTTAACATTACGTTTATTTAAATAATTTTGAAATAAAAAATTTATTACATTTTCTATGGGATGTTATGGTCTGCTCTGCTCCTGCCTAATATGAAAATCATTACTTATTATATTATTTAAATAAATGTGATATTATAATGAGATTCGGTTACATAAATAAATTAGGACTATCAAAATATATTATAAAACCAATTTTAACATTATATTTATCATAAACTTATTCGATACTCTATGTACTTCATAGAATTGTTACATCTAATATAGCAGCACAGCAGGCGGGAAATTCAAGGCAAACGGATAACACCAGAGTTAAACAGCATTGAGCATGGTTGGTAGTTGGATGGTTGACCGCTGGTGTTACATCCTTACAATAATATGTAATTATTTTTTTTTTTATTTTATTTTATTATAGAGAATTGCGTACGACTCTATCAAGTACTACAACCATAAAATTAAGCAAAATAATTAATTAAAAATAGTAATGGGTTTTCAGACCTGACCATGTCTGATCATGCCTGATCAGGCATGGTCATTTTTCATGTCTGATCAGGGCTGAAGACTCATGCCTGTTCATGTCTGATCAGGTCTGATCATTTTTTCCCGGGCAGTCAAAAAGAATAGACTACTTTTTTAAAACACGAGTAATTTATATTTAAAAAAATGTCATTGAAATATGACAAATATCGATCGATAAGTCAAAGTTTTATGTAACTCTATCCAAAATTGCTAATTTATAAAAAATTTTTACCAAGAAATATAAACAATAAAAGATTAAAAAACGGGTTTTTTTTGGGGTCTCAAAATAAGCATCAACTTTAGACTTCTTTAAAATCGTAAATTCAAATTTTTTGTTCACGCTGAATCTTTTGGTGACTAGTTAAACCTTCTTAAACGTAATGATGAAAAAAAATTTTTGTTTTTTTCATAAATTATTATCATAATTTATAAACAATGGTCACTCGCTATCTTTTGATTAAATAGAGATAGAAATTTGTTTCGAATTGGCATTTATAAAGGGTAAAATATTGGAATTACGTGCGAATGATGAAATTTACCACTATCAAATTTTCTGATTTATTTAATTTTTAAAATTTGAGACAAGTGTTTATGGCCGCTGTTAAACCGAAGCGATTTCAATGATATTCTATTGTCATCCCTTTTGTGAAAGGCTTACGAGTCATAAAAATTCGGACGCTTTACCTGAGTGGGTCAGAATGCACAGCTTTTTGTTTAGTTTTCATAAGCATAGACAAACAAAAATACAAGTTTATTTTCTTTTTGAAACTTATTTTTCACTATAATCTGTGATTCTGCACTCAGTATATAAGTTTTTGATAAGTTTCTGTTCAAGATAAATTTATTTTAAACAAGCTCAACTCTTATAAAAATTTTGTTAAGTTTATTTTAAATGTAAATACAAATTTTGATTCTATACAAAAAATTTTCTGCAGTCATGAGTCTAACTTAATAAATTAAAATTTATACACTCAGCAATTTTATACAATTTGTTATTGGCACTCTTGAAAAAAAAATTTTTCTTTTCTTAATTTGTATGTATTATTATGTCTAAAGTATTTGTTCTGACAACTATCGTTGAATTAATCACATTAACTATCATTCTCACTATTAGAGTCACTTTCATCGCTTGCATTAACTCTAATTAAAAATATCAATTTTTTTGTAATATTCTATAAAGTATTTTTCTTGTTAAAAATTTGGCTGGCTACTTCGAAAATTCAACTTACTATTTATTTTTGTACCTACTGTGTAAGAAAGAAGTCCATAAAGATAATATTCCAGGTATATTTGAGTGACTACGCCTATGGAAGAAGGATCAATTACAAAAGGGTCGAAAGTCGATAGGGGCCATAAACACTTGTCTCAAATTTTAAAAATTAAATAAATCAGAAAATTTGACAGTGGTAAATTTCATAATTTGCACGTGGTTCCAATATTTTACCTTTTATAAATGCCAATTCGAAACAAATTTTTATCTCTATTTGATCAAAAGATAGCGGGTGACCATTGTTTATAAATTATGATAATAATTTATGAAAAAAACAAAAATTTTTTTTCATCTTTGCGTTTAGAAAGGTATAACTAATCACCAAAAAATTCAGCGTGTATAAAAAATTTGAATTTACGATTTTACAGAAGTCTAAAGTTGATGCTTATTTTGAGACCCCAAAAAAACCCCGTTTTTTAATCTTTTATTGTTTATATTTCTTGGCAAAAATTTTTTATAAATTAGCAATTTTGGATAGAGTTACATAAAACTTTGACTCATCGATCGATATGTGTCATCATATTTCAATGACATTTTTTTAAATATAAGTTACTCTCGTTTCAAAAAAGTAGTCTATTCTTTTTGACTGTATAGTAGGCCTGTAGCTACCACAGAACCACGCCTTTAGCTGCTACAAAACCACGCCTGTAACTGCTACAGACTCAACCTGTAGCAGCAACAGTTTTTTTTTTTTCCGTGAGGCCTGAGCGTAATTAACACATCAGACATGAACAGGCCTGATCATACATGAACAGGCATGGTCAGGTCTGATCATTTTTTCCCGGGTTCTTCCGCAGATAACTTTTCAATAAAAGAACTTATCGAATTTTTGTAAAGTGCATGTTAAAACTCATTAAACGAGCTTTAATTTTCAGGTAATTTTATTCTCCTAAACTGGAAATAACCAATTCGGCTGTAGGTTTTTGATGAAATTTTACTTTTGCATTCGTTTTTTAACTTCTCGCTAAGAAAATTGAAGATTTTCAAAATTTGGGATGTTATTGTTTTCACCCCGTTTTGCCAAAATCGAGTTTTCATCAGATCTCGACGTTTTAAGATCTCAGGAAGCTTCCCTGACTACTCGCGCGATACTGTCCGTCCGTCCGTCCGTCTGTACGCGCGCGCGCGCGCGCGCGCGCGCGTGTGTGTGTGTGTGTGTGTGTGTGTGTGTGTGTGTGTGTGTGTGGATGTAAACCTCTCATAACTTTTGAACAGCTTGACTGATTCTATCGCGGTTGACGCCATTTGAAAGGACTTGACGAAACTTAGATTTTGAATAGGGTATGGACCGATTCGGACCGATAGATTTTCAGAAATCTCAAAAAAAACTACGAAAAAAAATTTTTTCAACTGTGGTTTTTTTTTAATAACTTTTAAACGGCTTGACCGATCAATTCCAAAAACTAATCATTTCTTAACATTAAAAAACCACGTCGATCGCTACCAAGCCGGTCAAAATCGGTTGATCCGTTCGTGTGTTATCGTTAACAAAAACAATCGACAAAAAGTGTTTTTTTCGGATTGCACCGAAATTTCCGGTCTAATAAATTTGTGTTTGAAAAAATATCATAGAATTTTAAAAACTGCGTCGAATGCCGCTAACCGCGTGAAAATCGGTTCATTTATTCAAAAGTTATTGCGGTTTGAAAATTACAAAAATAGTGATATAATAAACTCCTCTCGAATTTTCGAGCTCGGAGAGCTCAGAACCACACTAAAATTAGATTTTTGAGCTCGGAGAGCTCAAAAACATAATAAGTGCAATTTCGAGCGCTTAATTACGAAAGTAGCGGAAAGTTGTAGGGATGGCCTTCAGGGTGAACCGTTTTCCTAATTTTTTTTCTTATTTCGATGAAATTTTAGTATGCATTAAAAATATTCAACTAATTATTTTTGTATTTTGCAATCATTAAAATGAGCTTAACCCTGTATATATACAAAGTTGATTCGAATCTATTGGACACATAGTCGGCAATACTTTTAATCTTTTCCAAAAACTAAAAAAGTACTCACTTATGCATATCGTTGAGGCCCTTAAAAAAATTTATTTAAAATACTTAAGTCAGAAGATTAAATTGTCTCCTTTATTCAATCCGATAGACAGAGATCAACGAAACGATGACGACTAAACAAATATTTAATCAACATTCGAAACGTTAAAAGCCGAACAGCCACTTATCAATCGCCAGTTTTAGTATTCTTACATTCTTGCTCTTCGAAAGACATTGTTATCTTCATTTTTTTTAAAAGAAGTACTTATGATCCTCTTTACTACTTTCAAGCTGAAGGAGCTTATTAACATTATAAGTTTATTTTGGAATTCTTTGAGTTCAATACTGAATAATTTGAAACTCTTTGAGAAAAAATTAGTACTTTTGAGATCAACTAAAAGGTTTTTTTTTTTTCAATATCAAAGAGTTAGATTAATAAAAAAAATAAATATTTATTACTTCGTTCATATTTGCCTGCAGAAAAGATATAAATGAAAAGATATGTGCAAAAATATACATTAAATGCCATATAGTGTGTTCCTAAAGGGACATTCATATCTCATGAGAAATGAGATAATGACTAAAATCTTGAAATTTCTCTCGTTAATTCTAACTTAGTCTATTAGTAAAAGTCTATATTTAATTTGTTATTAAAAGTCTATCTTTTACTAAATTGTAAAGAAAATTTTTTTTTAATCAATGAAAAAATCGATTGTTTGCAGGACGGGCAGAAAGCGTCAACTAGGGATGTAATATACTATTTAACTTCCCACTAAGAAAATCGGGAAGTTATTACTTTCACCCCGTTTTGCAAAAATCGACTTTTCATCAGATCTCGACGTTTGAAGGTCACAGGAAGCTTCCCTGACTATCCCCGCGATAGTGTCTGTATGTGTGTGTGTGTGTGTGTGTGTGTGTGTGGGGTGGATGTATGTGTGTGGATGTATGTAAACCTCTCATATTCTCGGTTTTTTTTAATAACTTTTAAACGGCTTGACCGATCAATTTCAAGACCTAATCAGCTCTTAACATCGAAAAACCACGTTGATCGCCACCAAGCCGGTCAAAATCGGTTAATTCGTTCGTGAGTTATCGTTGACGACAAAAATAGTTTCTTTCGGATTACACTGTTTCCTAATTCAACCGTTTTCCTAATTTTTTTTCATTGTGACTGGTGGGACAGGCATTTGTGACTGGTCGGACAAGTACAAAATGCGTACATTTAGTTGTTTATTAAGAAACATTTAGATTATTTCAACCTTAGAATCATAGTATATATATTAAACTATTAATTATTTAGGATAAATAAAATAAATAATAGAAGGACTCAAATAATAGATTAAGCATGCTGACAATACGATCTTGATAAACTTAGGTGTTAATTAATAGAGCTCATAAAATAAATTTGATCTTAAAACTCGTCCGTTTTTTATCCTGTTTTTATCGGGTTGTGAATCTTAAGAGAATAGGAAATATATATGTACTCAGAAAAATATACGAGAAATGAAGTGAGAATAGGAGAAGATTCATAAATAAGGATAACACGCAAAATCGTATAGCGTTTCACATTTTGAAAATTAAATAATTTTATGAAGCGGAAAAGAATAGGAGTTACGGCAATTACTACGTGAACCTATACAAAGTTGCCGATGCTTAACATTTTCCGTTTATTGGCCAAGGCACGGCTACTAATGCTTGGCCATGTATCGGCATTTTGCATCGGCCTAGCCTCGGTAAACCATCGGCTCTTAATATTCGGCCAAGCATTGGCGTTTTGTACTGACCCAGTTTAGGTAAGTCTTCGGTTACCGCGGGATACTTATTATAATATAATGGTATGTGATTTGATCATCACGCGACTAGAAATTACTTCGGGAATACCCAGAGTATATATCTGGACCCTATTGGGTTCCAAGGAGGCATTCCCAATAGGGAAATTTCTATGAGGGCCCAATCAGTTCCCAATTGGGAAATCCTCAGAAATAATTCATTAATTTGGGATTAGTTTTTCCCATTCAGGCTCTGTGTGGGACCTAATTGGGAATTCCCAAAACAACAGTAAAAAATTTTCACCAGTTTTTCCCAATTGGGATCTGCATTGGGCCTCAATGGGTAAACCCAAGATAAAAAGTAAAAGTTTTGGTCAGTTATTCCCAATTGGGCTCTGCATTGGACCTCAATGGGAAGAACCCAGATAAAAAGTAAAAGTTTTGGTCAGTTATTCCCAATTGGGCTCTGCATTGGACCTCAATGGGAAAGCCCAAGATGAAAAGAAAAAGTTTTGTTCAGTTCCCGACTAGAAATTACTTTGGGATTACCCAGGGTATACATCTGGATCTGATTGGGTCCCGAAGAGGCATGCCCAATGGGGAAATCCCTACAAGAGCCTAATTAGCCCTAATTGGGCAATCCCAATGTAAAAATTATAATTTTTATTAAATTTTTCCCAATAGGGTCCTGTGTGGAACTTAAGAGGGATAACCCAACGAAAAATAAAAATAAAATTGCTAAGTTCTCCCAAGTGAGACCTGTATGGGACCGAAGATGATTTTCTCAACGTAATGTAAATATTGCATCGATGGGTTTTCCTAACTGGGCTCGTAGTAGAACCCAATTAGGTTAACCCAAACTGTGAGTAGATACATGAAGAAATAATCTTTAAATTTAGGTAGTCGTTTATTTATATAAAAAATTAATCGCCGAAAGATGTGTGAGCTTATATTATTAGAATAAATTTGTCATAAATTAATTAGAAATAAAAATAAAAATTATTTGTTAAGAATAGAAAAGAATTAGAAAAAAATTCATCTAACATTGAAAAAAAAATTTTTTTTTGACACAAGAATTTTCACTTATTCCAACAAAATTAATTCCCTTGCTTCAAGAAATACATATCTAGATCCAAAAAGATTTATTTTAGTCAAGAAAATCTTGTTTTAAGAAAATTCTGCCTCTTGTTACAAAAAATTTAGTTCTTGATAGAAGTAAATTTTCATTAATATTTTTATTGATTAACATGTCAAATGGGAAGATTTTTTTCTCAGCTGAATTAGGTGGCGCTGTTTCCCTAAGGTATCTAAAAATCTTGATCAACGATAAAAATTTTTTGTATCAAGTATTTATGATGATTTGAATTAATAAAAAATTACTTCCACCAAGAATAGAATTTCGAGAAAAAATTTTACTTCGAGCAACAAGCTTCGGTCTTCTTTCCGGTACCCAAAAATTTTCTTGAGCCAAGAATTTTGTTCTCCAGTCAAGAAATTTTTATTTCTGTGCTGATTAAATCCAAATACTGAGTTTTTAGACTGAAATACATTTTAATGTTGCTGAAACAAAATTCATACTTCAAATTTTTTTTCTCAGTATGAAAAGAAATTTTAATTGAAAAAAAATTTTCATTATCGGTATTTTTCATAATTAAATTTTTATCCATATAAAAAATTTTTTTAAATAATATGCATTTCAACAAAATTTTAATCTTGAAAATAAAAGTTCTTTATGTTAGCATAAAGAGGATCCCAAATCAAATCGGACAGTTTTAAGGAATTTTATTTTTAATTCTTTCAATTTTTTTGGATTTTTCAGTTTTTTTTTTTTTATTTTAAAATTTTCTATTTAATTTATACAAAAATTGTATTTTCACGCCAGAAATGTGAATAAATAAAAAAAACAATTTGTAAAAGCTTGAGCATAGCATGAATAAAGTGTCAGTTAACCGATTGAATTGATCAGCATTCCTGCTTGGATCAGCGGTAACGTGAACGACTAAGGACCCTAAGGACGCAAGTTTGAGCCCAACTCTCGACAAGGATTTTTCCGACCAATGATTTCGTTTCAATTCAAATTAAATAATTACTAATGAGTAATGTAACATGAGTATCTAATTCTATATTATTTTTAATCTTTTCGAAGATCATAATATTTTTTCTTTACAAATTTGGATTGGGTTCTGATGGGGTTTTCCCCATTGGGACCTGAGAGGAATTTCCCAATGAGGGCCACATAGGACTTTGCGTGACATCCCTATTTGGGGTCCCTATTAGGCAGCCCAATGAGGACCCAATAGGTCTTATATTAACATTTCTAGTCGGGGCAGCCATTGCTTGGCTGATGCTCTGGCTAATTCTTTATTACACTAGAAAACAATTAATACGTATTAGTCATTAATATGTTGTATCATTGATTTTAATTTTTTTTAACTTAACGTTTGATCAAATTATGAACTAATATGTACTAAATATTAGTAAATCAAATTTTAAAAGATATCTTAAGAGATTTTTTTAGGAGAAAACAACAATTTAAATTATTAACAATGTTTTTTTTTAAGTATTATATTGATCAGTTTTTAATTTTAATAAATATTTTTATTATTCAACAATCTTTATAAAGATTAAATTAACATTTGTTTTCACTAGAATAGATTTAATAAGTTGATACAAATTTTTTGAAACAAATAGAACAATTCGTAACAGCAATCAAGTTAACTCAATTATACTGAGAAAAATTAATTGTTGAACATTGAAATAGTTAAACTATGAACGTTACACTCATATCAGTTAGCAGCGCCCGTAACACCCCTCAAGATTTTCACGCAGACGGACCAGGTTCGAATCCCTCCACATCCGAGTTTTCTCAGAATAAATTTCTATCAACCAGTATTCCATCACCTCAGAATAATAACAATCCAAATGAAAAACGAAAATAAATTTTTTTTCAATATTTTAGCTAAAATGAGATTTTTTGCCTATGCTTGACCGATGCTCGGCCAATGCTTGATTACTATGTTCGGCCGACGCTCAGTCGCCTATATCGGCTTGGTGTTACCATCCAATGCTCGCCCAGTCTTGGCCCAACGACATTTCACGATATTCGGCCGATACTCGAAGATAGGTTGCCAGTCTTGGTCCAGTATTGGGCTGATCCTTATTTCTTGTATGGGGTTGACGGCATTCGATTTAGTTTTTTAAGCTCCATAAAGAATTTTTGAATTTGAATTGATCGAACTAGAAATTTTGGAGTAATCTCGAAAAACACTTTTTTCGGTTTTCTTTTGACAACGATAACTCACGAACAAATCATACGATTTTGACTGGCTTGGCCGCGATCGACGTGGTTTTTTGATGTTAAGAGCTTTTTAGTTTTTCGAATTGATGGGTCAGACCGTTTAAAAGTTAATCGGTCTAAATTGTGTTCAAAATCTAAGTTCAGTTAAGCCCTTTCGGATGGCGTCAACCGCGATGAAATCGGTCAAGCCGTTCAAAAGTTATGAGAGGTTTACGTACTCACACACACACACGCGCGCGCGCGCACACACGGACATACGGACATACGGACATCATTGTGGAAATAGTTAGGGAAGCTTTATAGGATCTTAAAACGTCAACATCCGTTGAAAACTCAATTTTCGAAAAACGGGATAAAACTAATAATTTCCCGAATTTAAGAAAATTTTTTAATTTTCATTAGCGGGAAGTAAGAATAAAAAAAAAAGACAAAAACAACACAACTCGAAATAATTTTACTATAGAACATAACTGAGTCAAAAGATACGGAAGAAACGTTCAAACTGGTTTTGCATGGATAGGGTTGGCCGTCGAAACTTTAGTCTGAACCCCTGAGCACAATGATATAAATCAATGATTTAATAGTGTTCCATAGGGATAAAAGAGTGGGATAGAAATTACGTGGTGACAAAAGTTTGAGATAGACGGGAAGTAGTATTGTAGAAGAATTGCCGATGTCTGTTTTTTTTCTTATTTGTTTTTATTATTACTTTTCGTACACTAATTCAACGTCACAGCCATATAAATGGGTAGCTGTTCTTTTGTTTTTTTTTTCTTACTATCACAGTTTGGAAAACTTATTACAATGAACTAAATAAATCTATAATTTCTAGTTTTCATTCGCAATTGACGATATAATAAGGTTGCTAGTATAGTATCATTTTTTGCTATCTATAAAATGTGGAGTATTCAGTATGGAAATAAATTTGAATCTGATTTTGTATGAATATGTTTTTTTTTTAGCTAAATTTACGAAGAAATCTATTTGTTGTAATCAGTCTTATGTCGTTTTTTACGGATTGATCGTTACCCGGTAAAGACCTTTTTATCCGCATTAATTTAGGTATCGACGGATCACAGAGCGCGGCGATCTTAAATTTTCGTAGTCATAGTAAGCCAGGCTCCAAGGTGGAGATTCCAGCGTAGAGCGGGTGGGGAGATCAAACAGTCCTTTCACCACTATAGATAGTCGTGTATACAAAGTGAGCTCCATGAGATTTTCAACTCTCATCTACGTAAAATGATGTGAGGAATCCGATTTTGATGATTAAGAAGTCGTTGGATGGTCCAGTTTTTTAGTTATTAACAATTTAATTGTTTAACTGTAATTTATAAAAAAACTATTATCGATAGATGAAAATTAATAAAAAATTCGGATAGCTCGCATCAAAATACGTGATTAATGCCTGGATCACTTTTCACGTATATATATATATATATATATATATATATATATATATATATATATATATATATATATATATATATATATGGCATTCTACGCCAAATTGGACGGTTTTCAAAAATTTTAACTTTAGATTTTCTCAATTTTTTTATATTTTTTAGTGCCCATAAAAAAAATCATCCTCCTAAATTTTGAGATTTTTTTTATCACCGGTTCAAAAGATGTCGAATTTTGAAAAAAACCGTTCTTTTCATGGTTTTTTGTTTACAACTTCTTAAAAAACGATACAAATAAAAAAACTCAAAGAATAAAAAAAGTTCGTTTTTCTATGTTCTTTGAGAAAAAAAAATACAAATAATTTTTTGGAAAAATTTTTCCATGTGATTTTCGAGTTTTAAAAATTTAAAGTCGTTTTCTGAAAATCATGCATATTTTGATTTTCCTTAAAATTTGTGACAACAAACTTTTATTCATTCCACAACTTTTCCGGTGGGTCCGGTCGTGGGACCTCCATAGCTACTATTTTTTTTCGATTTTTGAAAATTTGAAAATTTTTTTTTTCCTTATTAAAAATCATTAATAGTTGTTTTAGTTGTTATATATTAATTCTAACATCATTCAGTCCGTTTTTTTGGGCCACCCTAATATACATATATTTTGTACATTTATCCCATTAGAGACGCCTAAGCATTATGAGTCCATGCACTTCTGGATTTTCACAAGTACTAGGATATGTAAGATTTAATATAATATTCCATCTAGATAGAACGTGCACTAGTCTGAACATTTTAATTTAGACATTCTTTAAGTTACTGTTTATTTTTTTCATCAGCTCCATGAATAGAAAAAAAGATTTAAAATGAGTCAAAGGATTTAAAAAGACTAAACAAGATTCGTTTCGAACAAGATATAGACTTACATTCTGCATTAAGGCAATACTTTTAAATCTCTTCTTTAATCAGGGCTGCCGCTCCTAATACGAAATTTTTTATTTACAGAATCAATGTATACAGCTTAAATATTTTATTTAGTTTACAAAGATTGACTACATACGTTTTGATCCTAATCAATACGCAAGCGTATTGATGGCGGGCAACATGAAGACTAGAGCTGGACGGGTGATGAATGTAATGTGGATACGAGAACAAATGAAAAAATTATACCTGTCAGAGGCAAAGGCAAAAGGAGAGTTTTCTTGAATGACCAACCATGATATTAGCAAAATTAAAAGTAAGTTTTTAGCTAAGAAAATTTAAAGTTTTCGACGATAGAAATTGTAAGAAGAAAGTTTGATCATTTTTAAAATTATGTGACTAACCTTGTGTGTGTATCAGTGTGTTGTAAATTGGATCCGAACAAAAACAGTTTCACTGTAAAAAAATCGTGCAAAGTCCACGTTCATAAGACTATTAAGAAAAAAAAATTTTATTTCTTTACAAAAAGATATAAAATAAAAAATTAAAAAATCCAAGTAACCGATATGGTTGTATATGATTTTCGAAAATTAAAAAAATATTTTTGTAAATTTAAAAATTAAAAGAAACAATTTTGGAACGTATTTAGTGTGCGTAGTTACGAAATATTTCACTTTTTATAAAATTCCTAAATTGTATCTACTAGGACACTTAAAAAAAAATTGAAGTACACAATAACGCACACCAAGTATATATATATATATATATATATAGATTGCACTTGGAAATGATCTAGCTCAAGCTCTAGCCTATTCTTATTATATTATGTAGCTTAAGTTAGAATGAGCCTATTAATATATTTTGTTGTTTTAACGATTAACAGGATTGTGCAGGCACTTACACAAAAAAAATCCTAGCTCATGCACTTCAGGCTCAGTAGATGATATAAATAAACATGTCAAAACCTGGATTAGCAACAAGTTACGAGAGGTAAAAAGTGAACCAAGAAATCAACATCATTCATAAGATTAAAAATTAAAATTTTATCTTTATACTGAATAATTTATAGATGAATCATGTATGTATTTGTTTTTTGAGGTTTAAACAATATATTATGTGTTGAAAAAGCGAAAAATTGTAAAACAGATGACCTTACAAGCTATCCCGCCACTTTCCCGCTAATTTCAAATGCAGTGTGTTCCAAATTTCATCAATCACAACGTTTTAGAGCTCTTTGAAAAAATTTATTTAAAGAAAAAGCGATTAAATAATAAATTGAAAAGTTATGTAAAAAAAAAATTATTCTCTAATTTTTCTACAACGATTTCTCTTTAACACAATAACCAATTTCAAAGCTACTTACACCGATCAACGTTGTTTTTTAAGGTAAAAAGATAATTAGTTCTTGGAATCGATTAATACTTTAGGTCAAAGGTTTTTTATTTTTGCTAAATTATTTAAGATTTCTAGCTGATAAGATTTCGGAATCGCTCGGGACAATTACTTTAAACTTTCCGAATATTTTGTAAATCAAACAAAAATAAAATTCCAAGAAAGTATAACTTCAAATGAACTCTTAGAAACGCTTAAAACCATTTTTTGATCATCAAACCGACATTAAAATAACTTATTGATCAATTTAGCGTAAAATAATGGTGAAACCACTTTCAAGTCTTCGTAAAAACATGATATAACCATGGCGGAGCTATCATCCAGTGACTGTGGAACAGTCGTGAAACCACTGTTGAACCACTGTTTAATATCAATGGAACTATTGTTAATTCACAATGGAACAATTGCAAATCCACAATGGAACAATGGTGGAGCCACCATTGAACCACTATCAAACCACAATAGATTCACAAAAAAGTCTTTGCTTAACCACGGTGGAACCACGATGGCGAAACGTCACAAAATCCACAGTGGATCCACGGGTGTTGCACAGTATATTCCGTGTAGCTCCTCTGTGGGCCCTTTATGAACCCACCATGGATCCTTAGTGATTTCAAGACCGCGAGGAATCTATTGAAATAGGTGAATATGCATTTCACCAGGTTTCTGCGTACACCATATCTCATATCACTATCTTTGTGTTTTTTACTTTAGCGTTGTAGTCTAGTCAACAAGTGCCTTTTAGGTCAAAATTTTTTCGAAGGCTCGGAAAAATATGATTGAGGTGTCATTCGATTCGTTATCACATCTAGAAAGTTTTTGAAAAATTTGAAGATGCGCTCGCAAAAATTACAAAAGTTATAAACAATTAACGAAAAGAAAAGGGGGGTTTAGTTTTTTGCATATATCTCAAAAACTTTTTGAGATATCCAAAATTTGAAAAAAGTTCCAAAAAGAGGAGGAAATTTCCTAAAAAAAGTCTCGACTCTCGGAATTTCAGAATAAATATTTATAATTTTTACAGAAGGCTGAAAATACGCCCGAAAACAGGCTCTCGGGTATCCCGAAGCCACGCCCCCTTGGTACCTTTTAACAAAAAATATTATTTAAACATATAAAATATTAAAATTAAAAATTGAAAAAATTCAGGCACTTACAGAATAGACAAATAAATAATAATCTGCTATCAAAAATTTTTTATCGCGATTTTTCATTAATTGATGCATTAGTTAACAATTTCGTATAGCTTGTACATCAACATTGCAAGTGAGATAATTGTTAAACTATGAATCTCAAATTTTTTTCACTTCGCTGAGCTGTTTTTCAATGACCACAGAATGAATTCCTATCGATAGAACTAAATAATTGTTAATCCCCACATTGTTATTAACAATTTACGTCGGTAACAAATTAAAAAGTTAAATAAATCCTGTAAAAAAAAATTTTTTTTTCAGACAATCACTTTGATTCGTTTTCCTATTAACATAAGCGACTTAAAAATGATTTTTTATCATTTTTATCATTTATTGTTTAAAAAATTGTTATAAACAAATGTGTTGATTATTAGTAATTTGAAAAATTTTTTTTGGATTCATAATCTTTAATGCAAATTATGATTTAAAAAAAAATCGTTTCTTAAAAAAATTTTTTTGTTGCTTAAAAACGCTTTTGTTAATTAACAATTTTTTTTTACCACTTGCATTCAATATTAAGGAACCATTTTTTTTTTAATCATAATTTATGTTTCTCTTTAATAGCTAATAAAAAAATCTGATTTTTTTTTTAATTTTCATTGTTTATTAAATAAACAATTTGTTGTAAACAATTAAATTTTTTCGGTATATTTTTTTTCTTACTGTACACTATGAAACACAAACAACTAACTACTTTTTTTTCATAAAAAAAATTTATTTATATTTTTTATTGAATTTTAAAAATTATTGCCTTCTATACTCCATTAGACTCACCTGATTTTTCATGTTTAAACTAATTATATCTTGTTAACTAATTGCAATACGATAAAAAAATTAAGACTTACTGTTGGAAGCACTTGCTGTTGGAAACAGATACTACTCAAAGAGTAAATCCAATTGGTATTTAATTTGGACTATCAAATATTTAAGTCAACTTTCCAGGTAGGAGAGAATTTTCTATTCACACGCTATCTGCTGGAATTAATTAATACTAACCACATTTTAGTTTACGAATTTACAGTTAGAATCTTTAAGTGTTCTTAGTTTCTAATAGATGACAATTATAGATAACAATTTCTTGTTTTAATGCAATCAAACAAGCTCAAGACTGAAAACAATATTAAAAAAATTGTTTATAACATTTCTTTATCGATCGAAACTCAAATTTATGTAAATTTTCCTGAAACTCATAGTTTAAATTAAAATTTATCGAATTATTGATCAAAAACTGGAAATATTGATATTCGTTAATGTTTGACGATGAATATCTCGTAACGGCTTCACTTAATCAAAAATCATAAGAGACCATTTTTGTAGAGCAGTAAATTTCCTACAAAATCATGAGTTCCGCAATCCGAAATAATTTTTTTCATCGACTTATAAAATTCATAATAAAAACGAATATTTTCCTTAAAATTGCCAAACTTCAACTATGAATATCTTTTAATCGGTTGAGTTTTTGAAAAAGTCATAAGAGACCTTTTTTGTAAAGCATTCAATTTCTCACAAAATCTATGCCACGGAATATTTTTCCAAGCAGTTGGAAGCGAGATATAAATTTTTTTATCTGATTATTCGAAAAAAATAGAAACCCGCAAAGCGGAGGACCTTCCCGTTATAATTAAGAGCTTATACTTGGAGAGAATTCTTTTTAGGTGTCTACGAACCTATTTTTCAGAGTATAAAATCAAAAATAAATTATTCGATTTTTTTGACCCACCCTAATAACCATACATGATTATATATGGAATTGTATATGGGGTCATATATAATTATATATGGAGCAATATACGGCCATGCAAGATTATATGTAGCCCCATATATAATTATACATAAGTATATATAATTATATATGCTTATATATAATTAACATATACAAAAATTTTTTCTGTGAAAAAAAAATTTTTTTGGTACTCACAAAAATGGTAAAATGATTTTTATAATTACGTTCAAATAATTCTGAAATACAAAATTTGTTACATTTCCTACACGGAAAAAAGTAAACTGTAAAATTCACTCAGATTCTGGTTACTTTTTACAGTTTCAAACTGTACAGTGGACATCGGGGTGGCAAAAATGTAAATATTACAAATCTAAATGTAGAAAGTATAAAAGCCACAATTTATAATTTAATATCCAAAATAAGTGATTAGTAGTGGTCACTATAGTAAATAACGACTCTTTCATCTTTAAAAATTATAGTTTCAAACAGTAAAAATTGCCATTTCAATGTGTAGTCTATACTATCGTACCGAGTAAATTGTGACTATGAATATAGTAAATAACAACAGTGGTTTTATAAATTTTACAGTTTCAAACAGTAAAAATCGCCATTTTAATATGTATTTTATAATATCACGCCAAGTAATTTTTAAAAATAATAATAGTAAATAACAACCCTGACTATTTAAATTTTATAGTTTTAAATATTATTTTCGGATATAATTTATTAAATTTGCTATCGGGATTAACAAAAAAATTAACAATAAAAAAAACTATAAATAAAAAAATTTTTTTTTATTTTGTCTTTTTTTTTTTTTTTTTTTTTTTTTGTTTAATTAATATTTTTTTTTTTACATTTTTTATTTTCGGAGTTTTTTAGAGGAGCTGGAGGAGAGGATAAGATTTCAATCACATTTGCATTCATTTATTGTGAAGAAGTCTTACGCTTGCCTTAAAAATAAATTCAGAAAAATATTGCCCTAACCGAGTTTCGAATAGTAACCTTAACGCACGCGATACTATCACCTAACCGCAACGCTATAAGAACGTTGGAGGGTCATTTTTGTCAGGAGTTTTATTAACCACGTATTTCTGGCTATCTTGGCAGTATTGAAATCGGTGCTGTCCAACACGTGTTAAAAAAGTCATGCGCATTGGCAAAAAAAATACAGTCGAGTCGCATTATGAGCCCTCCTTGTGTCTCTCTCTTATTAACGCGAGTCTGGTTCAAAGACAAAGAAAACAAGCCGGACTCATAACGCGATTCAACTTTAGTACATGCTAATGCTCTGCAAAAGCACTAACGTTACAAATTAGGAGAAGGGGAAGGTCCTACACTCTGGGAGAATTTAACGTTTGAAACAGTAAAAATTCTACTTTTAAAATGTATAATTTACCCGTCGAAGCACATCAATAATTACAGTTCCACCTTTAGCGTTGCGTTTAAAATTTACCATCCCGATTAGAAAAAAAGTTAGGCTGAACCAGATAATATATCTGGACCGGATCAGGATAGAATAAGGCTTGCCAAATCCGGTAAGCCCTATCAGGACCAGGTCTGGACCAGATGAGGATAGCCTGATGTAAAATATAATAAAGTATGGTAAGGCATACTACATCAGGACCATTCCTGGACCAGATGAGGATAACCTGATGTAAAATATAATAAAGTATGGTAAGGCATACTACATCAGGACCAGGTCTGGACCAGATGAGGATAGCCTTATATAAAATATAATAACCCGACTAGAAAAAAAGTTAGGCTGAACCAGATAATATATCTGGACCGGATCAGGATAGAATAAGGCTTGCCGAATCCGGTAAGCCCTATCAGGACCAGGTCTGGACCAGATGAGAATAGCCTGATGTAAAATATAATAAAGTATGGTAAGGCATACTACATCAGGACCATTCCTGGACCAGATGAGGATAACCTGATGTAAAATATAATAAAGTATGGTAAGGCATACTACATCAGGACCAGGTCTGGACTTGATGAGGCTAGCCTGATGTAAAATATAATCAGGTATTGTAAAGTATACTGCATCAGGACTAAATACAGTTATCATAGTATAAAAAATTATTAAGTATGACATGTTTCACATCATGATTGTCATACTTATACCATAAATTAGGTTGTATCTGTATCAGATCAAATTAATAAGAGTCATTTATCTATATTAAATGATAACTTAATTCAATTCAAAATATTTTTCATAAAAAATTTTAATGAGTTTGTAACAGGGTAAAATTACCCTTAATCGATAAGTCACCGAATATCGATAATTATTCGACATAGCACTGGCGCGTCTCGATCTTCGGGCTTAAAGGGAGAATAGGAGGAGGTGAGTTTGGGTTAAAATAGGTGAGCCGTGCAGTGGAACAGGGAGAAGTAGTGTGACCGCCAGACTGAGTGCCACGGAGATCAAAAAGGACCGTTCCCGAGAGTACTGACGAGACGAAGGAAGCCAACTACAACTAGGACTTCATCCTCAACGAGTGAGTTAGATCATCGTTTTGTTCGTCAAGGTGTCAATTATTGCTCTGTGGGAAGGAAGTGGACCGCGGTTTATCCAATGCCCAGTTACTTCTCCTAATTATTTATCAATTGGATCGTTTAATCGACGATTATTAATAGATTAATAGTGAAACATTTGCTAGTTTTGGATTTAGTGATTTTCATGGGGGTTTATTAGGGTGATTCAAAAAAAAAGAATATTTTTTTTTTCGTTTGGTACTCTGAAAAATAGGTTCCTAGACACCTCTAAGAAAGCCTCTCCAAGCATGAGTTCTTAATTGTAACGGGAAGGTCCTCCTTCTTACAGTTTTCTATTTTTTCTTATTATCAGATAGAAAAATTCATTTCTCGCTTCCAACTACTTGAAAAAATATCTTGTTCCTTAGATTTTGTAGGAAATTGAATGCTCTATAAAAAAGGTCTCTTACGATTTTTTCGTAAACCCAACCGTTTAAAAGATATTAACGGTTAAAGTTTGATTATTTTTGGGAAAATTTTTTATTTCTTATGAATTTTATAACTCAATGAAAAAAAATCATTATGAATGATGAAACTCATAGTTTTGTAGGAAATTTACTGCTCTATAAAAATGGTCTCTTATGATTTTTCGATCAAGTTGAGCGTTTACGAGATATTCATCGTCAAACATCAATGCATATCAATTTTTCTAGTTTTTGATCAATAATTCGAAAAATTTCAATTTATTCTGTGAGTTTCAAGGAAATTTAGACAAATTTGAGTTTTTATTATAAAAGCAACTCCTATAGATGTTTTCTGTTCAAAAATTCATTTGAAAGTTTTTATTCTAATAATATTTTTTTAAATTTTATCTTTAATAATTTAAAATCTTAATCGCGTTGTCATTTATTATTATGAAATTTGTTCAGTGCGTATTTTTAATTTGTTTTTCACAAAATATACATAAAATTTTCGTTCGAGGGGATTTTTGTTTTAAATTCCATTTCTTCTTCTGTTTGTCTTCTGAAACTAACGCCATCTATGTTTTTTACTCTCAACTATCTTCAGTATCTACCCATTTAATACCGTATTTTCAGTGTTCCTAAAACTGATCATCTTGAATACGTAATAAAATAATTCATTTTAAATAAGTCTTATAATCATCACATAAATTTATTTATCATCAATTAACCTACAATGAATAAAGAAATACGTTTTATCGGAATACCTCTACAAAGAATTTCGGAACGTAAGTTACCAAAAGTGAAAGAGGTTATGCGTGTGTTTTTCTACCAACTTAAAATTTTAAAGTATTCAATCAAACAAAGTGCTAAAAATTCAGTTGACCAAGTTATTGAACTGTGGAGAAAAATTAGATTCCAACTAGTGGAGCTCCTAATGCAGTCAAAAAATTTCTTCGCTATCACAGTCAATGGTTAAAATTACAAAAAAATTTCGATAAAAAGAATTCAGCGCAAAACCAAAAGGAAATGAAATTTCAGACTGATCTTGAACAATTATTCGACATTGTGAGCGAAAAATCCTTAAAAGTGCTTGATGATAATATTAGAAAGTTGTATTTGGATCAAAAATTCGGTACCCATAAAGAGATTCTTTCTAATAATGTACCTGTATCAAACTTAACCACAACTATGATGGGAATAGATGAGAGTAGTAAGTATCTGAGATATTTAATTATTATAAAGTCAGGTAGTAGTGTAACTTTTCATAGATGACTAGATGACATTTGACTAGACAATTTTTGGAGTCCTTTCTTAATTATTTGTCATCAAAATGAATAAATTCTATACATTTTCTTCGTTTAATTTATAAAACAGATCTTATTCCAGACTTAGATCAACCGTCTACCAGTCATGCGATTGTTCCAAGTGAAAAATCAGAGTCGTTCTCTACGTATACATTAAGTGGAGTTACAAATTTTGGATCTGATTCAGAGTATGAACCTCCAATTCCGACAAAACGAGCAAAACTTGATGTCTTAACTCCTGAAGTCATTTTTGGACTCGACCGAGCTAATGTCAGCAGTAGAAATGCGATGTTTATTATTGCTCCGGTTTTACTAGCAGTAGGTATTAAAATTGAAGATACAACGCTCAGTTATAGTTCAATTCAACGAGCTCGTATGCTTCAAAGAGAAGACATTGCTAAAGGACTTAATGACAACTTTAAGACACACGATAAATACGTTGTGCATTGGGACGGAAAAATGCTGAATGACCTTGTTGGATCAAAATCTGTGGAACGGCTACCAGTTATTTTAACTGCATTTGGTACCGAACAATTACTTGGGGTTCCAAAAATGAATTCTGGGACGGCAGACAATCAAACATCAGCCATTTTATCGACATTGAGTGAATGGGGTATTACTAATTATGTTAAGGCGATGTGTTTTGACACGACGGCAGTTAATACAGGTAACTTATCAATGATAATTTAATCTAAAAAATATTTAATTATTAACGTTCTAGTTTAATTTTTATTGCTTACTGAATTTCACTTTTGAAATTATTGAGAATTATTTACTCATTTGGATTTTAAATATAATCTACAATTTGTTGAAAATATTAAATTTAACGATAGTTATCTATTTTCTTTATACAGGAATTCATAACGGTACATGTAAGGCAATTGAAAAGACTTTGGGAAGAGAGTTAATCTAGTTACCATGTCGTCACCACATTTTTGAGATCATATTGAGAAGTGCATTTGAAGTATATTGGCCTGTGTCATCTGGGCCAAACGTACCAATGTTCGGAAGATTTAAAAAATCATGGGATGAAATAAATAAAACTAATTATAAAGCTGGAATTGAAGATACTGTTGTTGCTGATATCATTTTGGATAAAAAAATGAAATATCTAGTTTAATTGCACAATCCTTACAGGTATGATTTAACTGCGATTTTAAGAAAAAAATTTTCTTGTTTCTGACAAATTTTTAATTGTTTTTGATAGTTACTACAACCCCGAGATGACTATAAAGAATTGTTGGAATTGTCGTTGATTTTCCTTGGAGAAATGCCTCAAGAAGAAATTTTTTCAAACGTCCTGGTGCAATTCATCATGCTAGGTGGATGGCGAAGGCAATTTACAGTTTAAAAATGTTTCTATTCAGAAATGAATTTAAACTTTCTAATAAAGAATTGGACGGTCTTCGGCAAATTTGTATATTTATAGTTACACTGTATTTAAAAGCTTGGTTTTCATCAACTTCTGCAACAACTGCTGCTGATCATGACTTGCAGTTTTTGAAAAATTTATTCGAGTACAAAAATATCAATTCATTGATTTCTTCAGCAACTTATGAAAAAATGATTTTGCATTTATGGTATTTAAGTGATGAACTTGCCATTTTATCATTATTTGACGATACCGTTTCATTGGAAGTAAAAAAATATTGTTGGAGCTGTTAATACTCGTAACGGTACAGATTCTAAAGCTAAAAATTTATAATTGATAAAAACGATTTGAATTCATTAACGCAAAAAGTCTGAGTGACTTTGTTTCTAAAAAGTCTTTAAATCTCTTTAAAATCTTTGATTTACCATATGACTTCCTTGATAAAGATATTGAATCGTGGCCTACTAATGACAGTTACATTGAAAATAAAGAATACTTTAACCAATTGAAAGTTGTTAATGATTCAGCAGAACGAGCTGTTGCATTAGTTAGTGAGTATAATCAATGCTTGACAAAAATGAAGAGCAATTCCAATACTTATTGCAAATTATCAAAGAACATCGAAAAAACTACCCAAACTGCAATAGAGGAAATTATTTACAGTAAAAGTGTACCGTTATGTTGAAAATATTGAAAATTATATGGCAGTTGATAATTAAATAAATAAATTCTTCGATAAAAAAGTGAAACACATGTGAAACACACTAAATTGAATTATATATTTAAAAAAATGCACTAATTTTTTGTTTTAATGTAATCAAACATGTCCAAGACTAAAAAAACTAATTAAAAAAATAGTTCATAACATATTTCTATTCATAGAAACTCAAATTTGTCTCAATTTCCTTGAAACTCACAGAATAAATTGAAATTTTTCGAATTATTGATCAAAAACTAGAAAAATTGATATGCATTGATGTTTGACGATGAATATCTCGTAAACGCTCAACTTGATCGAAAAATCATAAGAGACCATTTTTATAGAGCAGTAAATTTCCTACAAAACTATGAGTTTCATCATTCATAATGATTTTTTTCATTGAGTTATAAAATTCATAAGAAATAAAAAATTTTCCCAAAAATAATCAAACTTTAACCGTTAATATCTTTTAAACGGTTGGGTTTACGAAAAAATCGTAAGAGACCTTTTTTATAGAGCATTCAATTTCCTACAAAATCTAAGGAACAAGATATTTTTTCAAGTAGTTGGAAGCGAGAAATGAATTTTTCTATCTGATAATAAGAAAAAATAGAAAACTGTAAGAAGGAGGACCTTCCCGTTACAATTAAGAACTCATGCTTGGAGAGGCTTTCTTAGAGGTGTCTAGGAACCTATTTTTCAGAGTACCAAACGAAAAAAAAAATATTCTTTTTTTTTGAATCACCCTAGGGTTTATACCCGAGGATCATTCAATCGACCTTGCGGGGAAATTTTAATAACTAGAAATAATCAATTAATAAATCAACATCCGAAAATTTCGTTAATTTTATTGTTGTAATTTTTATAACAATTAACTTAGTAAAATTGATTAACTTTTGTCATTGAAAAAAAAATCGACAATTTTTATTCGTGGAATTTTAGTCAAGCGTCAATTTTTGGTGTCGCAGTAAATTCCAATACCCGAGGTCAAGCAAAACAGCTAGCAAATGTTCTAGCAATTAAAAATTGAATATTTCGACCTGTGTCGAATTTTTATGATTGATAAAACGATCAGAAAATTGTTGACAATATTTTATATTAAGAATTAATTACTGGGATTGTTATATTTGGAATTTATTATTGAAAATAGGATAGATCGGAAAATTATTAAGTATTAATTGTTAAGAATATTATAGTAAGAATTTATTATTGAAAAACAATACCGATCGAAAAATATATTAAGAAAATTATTAAGAGTTAATTATTGAAAATAATATAGATTGGAAAATTATTAAGAATATTATATTAGGAATTATTTAATGAAAATATTTTATTGTAAAACTAATTATTTTATATCACGTGGAAATTTAGTAATTTTTGGGGATTAAGTCCGTGAAGTAGTCAAATTGAAATTACTGAAACTTGATAATTATCGGCGTGGACATTAAGTCCTAGAAATTAGTTAATTGAGTCAAAAATTGTCACAGTAAAAATTTAGTCAGAATTAATTAATTAAACTTATGTTAATAATTTTGAATGTGATTGAGAATTTTATATTGTGATTTATTTAATTATCAAAAGTTAATCCAAGGTATTAAGACCTTTTGTTTTAAATAGTTATTGTTATATTGTTAAGACCATGACTATAAGTTACTGAGGAGTTTTAATCCATCTAATATTTTAATAGAATTAAAATTAACAATTGGAATTTGAGAATTGTCGTAGTTAGTTAGAAATTGATTGTTAATTGGAAATTATCGTTTTATTAAATTACTAATGATTGAATAATTTGATTTGGAATATTTAATTGAAATTAGTTACAGTCAATTTTTATTAAAGTAAAATTTATAAAGTAGAGTCAAGTTAGTAGTGTGAGTGTGAGACAAGTGTGGGTTATGTGTGAGTTGCAGAGTGATTAGGTCTATGTTTCGTCGCTGGGCCGTTACTGCTGTAGCTGGTGTGGGTTATGAGAGTGTGCTGCAGAACATCTAGGTCTATGTTTCGTCGCTGGGCTGTTGTTCTGTAGTAAAGTGTGTATAAGCTGCAGGAGTATCTAGGTCTATGTTTCGTCGCTGGGCTGTTACTCCTGTGAGCCGAGTTAACGACCCTAGTATATGATTCGTCTCTGTGCAGGTGACAGTAGTTAGAAATCGGGTAGACGCCGGGAGGGGCTCGTTGAGAATAAGTTAGAAATCGACGGGTAGACGCCGGGAGGGGCTCGTCGAGATTAAGATATTGTTAAGTGTGGGTAGTGTGTGTGTGAATGAAATTTTGTTAACTAATTTTAAGCCAACTCTGTTAAGTTTTATTTTTATTGTTAATAAATATAGATCGATCTTGTTAATTAAATTTTTATTATTTAACAGCAACCTTTCTCCACTCTCTCTACCCTAAAATAGGATTTTCTCAGCTCTGGACCGGTTCCAGGAACCGTGATTAATAATCCTGGTGGCGCCCTGATAATTTTTATTGTTGTTAGTTTTGTTAGTTAATTTAAAAATTGATTAGGGGCCAACCTGAGCAGGTAAAACTGTTACAAGTTCAATCGTTCGATATTGATCTAGTAGATTTCATACAGCCAAGTAAATAATAATAGTTTGATAAATTCAATGAAAAATTAAAAGACGAAAAATACAAGAGTAAAATTGTACGTTTTTAATATACTATAATCTAATATATAAATATAAGAAAGACCTAATATAGTAACTCTGACAATGTTGAAGTTGTCATACTTGATAAAATGCACATCATTATAATTTTATAATCATACAAATAATTACAATAAATTTTCTTTTCCAGAATAAACGTTTTTACTTTTCTCTTGATGGAAAAATTACCATTACTCGTAATATGGGTAATATTATTCGCGCTTATATATCAAGAGACGTAGCACTGTCGTTTGTCGCAGATAAATCAACTTCAAATAAAAAAGTTTTCAAAGATACGACTTTTTTCACTTGTATAAAAAGTAAGTAAATCATTATATAGGGCAGCATTACTTTCGTTGATAACTAATTAATTATTTCTTAATTGTATGCTATTTTTTTATACATGATTATTATTATTTTTTTATTATCACTTATTTCATTACGTACATAATTGATTTAAATTTTCATTTTAGCTGCAGTCAGACAGAAATTTCAAAATAATGAAGAAATTATTCCTGATAACAAGTTGCATCAAGCATTATCTTCAGTATTGAATAATGCTAAAAATTGGGATGGTCACAGAGTTTCAAGAATAAAAAAACAAGCATCTAATGAAGATAAATAAAAACATCGTTATTATCCTATTCATTTTTTTAATCATTTTTTTGTTGTGAAAAATATTCTACCAAAAAAATTAATAAGAATTAATTAGTTGGTTAAAAATATTTAATAAACATATTTAATATATAATTAATAATATTTATTTAATAATAACATAATAGTGTAATGATAAATATAATAATATATGAAATAACACATTTATAATATCAATTGATAAATTTGTTTTATCAAACAATTTTCTCGAGACCAAACACTCGTGTTTCTTAAAGGGACCGGACCGGGCATACCCGATTTGAATTAGCCAAGGTATATAACGCAGATGATTGATTTGGATCCGATTAGGAAAATCTCATCCAGATTCGATTAGGAATTCCGAATCGGGTCCTGATAAAATTTTCCTGATCGGGTCCAGATAAGGTTTTCCTGATCAGGTCCAGGCAAATCATCTGCGTTACATTCCTTATCTGGTCTAGATCGGGCATGCCCGGTCCGGTCCTTCTAAGGATCACGAAAAAATTTCTAGTCGGGATTTTACTTTGTAAATATTGACGTTGCTTATATAAAAATTTACTAACTGTAGTTTATATTTTTTAAATATCATACGATCATTTTTTACATACGAAATTATAAATATCAAAGTCAAAGTTCTTAATTATTATACTTTAACATTTTCGACTTTCACATAGCGATTTTACTGTTTGAAATGGTAATTTTTATCAGTTGATCATTATTTATTACAACTCGACTATCATTTATTACAGTTTACTTTTTTCCGTGTGTGGATCATAGAATCATTATCATCTAAGACCGCAGCACAGCAGACAGAAACTTCAAGACGAACGGAGATCATCAAAGTTAAGCAGCATTGAGCATGGTCAATAGTTGGATGGGTGACAGCTGGTGTTATAGCCGTAAAATTATATCTAGATATTTTTTTTTGCATTTTAATTAGTTACTCAGAATTGCGTAGGACCATATTAAATACTCTACCCGGGAAAAAATGAATTTGCCTAACCATATATATTTATATATGATTATATATTAAATATAAATGATTATATATAAATTTTGATATAAAAAATATATATATATATATATATATATATATATATATATATATATATATATATATATATCATATATAGACTAAGTATTATTATATGTATGTTTTATATAAGTCTATCTATGATTAGATCTGATTAGACCTGAGTTATCTAGGGCTATATATATGATTATATATAGGCTATATATGATTATATGTAAGTCTATATATATGTAAGTCTAATTATATATAAGTTATATTATATATAAGCATATATAATTAGGCAAAATCATTTTTTCCCGGGTATCCATAAAATTAACCCGATAATTAATTAGATGTAATAAATATCTAATTAAATATAGTTATATATAGTTATATATGATTAGATATGATTATATTTAGCCATTTTTCATTTATAATCATAGATAACCAATTTATATATAAATATGTATAATTATATATAAATATTTTTTCTCGGGTATACTAGTGTTTTACAAATAAGTAAAATTTATCCAAAGCAGTTCGTTAGTTAGAGGCTGACAGCTAAATTCTAAGTTTAGACTAAATAGTAATTTTTTAACTTCCCGCTAAAAAATTGAAAATTTTCAAAAATCGGGAAGTTATTGGTTTTACCCCGTTTTTTGAAAATCGAGTTTTCATCAGATCTCGACGTTTTGAGGTCCTAGAAAGCTTCCCTGACTATTCCCGCGAGGGTGTCACTGTGTGTGTGTGTGTGTGTGTGTGTGTGTGTGTGTGTGTGTGTGTGTGTGTGTATGTGTGTGTGTGTGTGTGTGTGTGTGTGTGTGTGTGTGTGTGTGTGTGTGTGTGTGTGTGTGACACTTTTATAACTTTTGAACGGCTTGACCGACTTCACCGCGATTGGTGCCATTCGAAAGGGCTTGACCAAACTTAGATTTCCTGAAAATTTGAACCGATTCGGAACAGTAGATTTTGAGAAATTGTAAAAAAATTATAAAAACAAATTTGTTGAAAATAACTTATGAGGATGATGAAACTGCGTAGAATGCCGCCGTTTGTTTTTTCAAATTCGAAAATAATGCTGTGAAGCGGGAAAGAATAGGAGTTACGGATAATGATTACGTAAAGCGTTCAAACATTCACGTAACAGGATATTCGAACGCATGAAAATCGGTTGATCCATTCAAAAGTTATTGCGATTTGAAAATTCCAAAAATAGTGATTTATTCAACTCCTATCAAACTTTTGAGCTCGGAGAGCTTAAAACTAGACGAAAATCAGATTTTTGAGCTCGAAGAGCTCAAAAACATAATAAGTGCAATATCGAGCGTTTACTTACGATCGTAGCGGGAAGTTGCAGGGATGGCTGTCAGGGTCAACCGTGTTTCTAATTTTTTTATTTGAGAAATCCACCTCCATTTCGGCTCCCGAATAGTCGCTTTTTTTTATTAAGATTTTGGAATTTTCCTATTCTGTATGTTACACCGATTTTCATGTAAATAAATAATTATAAATTTTTTTAATTGTTCTATATTCTTCAAAAATCAGCTCATCAATTTTCTTGATTTGACTCAAGGAAACATATTTTTATAAACTTTTATATAATACCAACTGTCATTATTGAATGTATTTATAAAAAAATAATTCTGGATGCAGTTATCCGGTAAGTCATCTGGGGGATCTTTCGCTACATGGATTTTTAAATTCAAAGCACTTGAAAACCAACTTGTAATTGAGGTATTGAGCTTTTAGAGTTCATTAATTTGGTTTTATTATTGTTTTTTGTGCTCATCGAGTTCACAGGTATAATTCTTATACATTAATATTGTAGTTCTTTAAGCTCTCAAATCTCACAATTATTGAATAAACGTAACAGAAATGATAGTTCCATAAGAATTCATGGTTAAAAAAAAGAATTTTCAAATTTTAGTTAAAATCTCCGTTTTATTTATGTAAAAGTATTATCATTGAAGTATTTCGTTGAGAATTAAGATAAATAGAAAATGCGTGAACTTTTAAATTTTCTATTTACATAGACAATTGCATTGTTTTAATTCAATGATTCTATACACTATATCGAAATTTGAAAAAAATTTTTTGTTTGAATATTATATGGATAATAATATGCTCGTGTATAAATTTACAGTTCTGAAAGCTTAAACACTTTAACTTTCATTCATTCATAAAACGATCCTTTGTGAATCCATGATGATTTTTTCTTTATTTCAAACATCGAGAAGAGAAACGGTTATTTCAAAGTTGTCAATTGCAGGTCGACACCTTTGTCCTGTCACGCGTGCAGCTAATCGCTTTAGAATTATGTCAACGAAGGCTTTGCTATCATGTACCTCTTTTTTTTTACTTTCGATCTCATAAACCCTTATCTAATTTATTTTTTTAACCATTTAATTCAGAACCCCTAAAGATCCTTAGGGTCACGTGTCTGATTTATCAGTTTTGATGTTTTATTCTTCAGAGAGATAATACCAAAACATAAATTTATGTACACTGATCGAAGGATTTAGTATGGAGTACTAAACTTATTCAGTAACAAAATTTTTATACATTTATTTGGGAGAAAAAAATATTTTGTACCCATCAATATTATTTGTTACAGTTTAATAAATGGTTTCTTTTTATAAACAAAGCTTTATTACATGGAAATAAATATTTATTCCCATCAAATAATATTCAGTAACAGGTACTAAATTTTTTTTTGGTAAAAATTGTCGGTAGATGGCTATGCTTTAATTCCAATGTTTATGTGATACATAACCTAGTCACCGACTCAGATTTTTTTATTCAGCTCGATTTTGGGAGATTTATCAAACCTTTGAAAACACATACTCCCAATAAATGGCTTCTATTTATGTCTTTTCTCAGTGGAGTTTAGTTTACATTTTTCAATTTGTCTATTATTGATATGTTAAAAACCTGTTTAATTTTAAGTTTTATTAATGTATTAAACAAAAAAATGGAATTTTTATGAGATTCTTTTCTGTATAATACCTTATATTTCTACTTAAAATTATTTATTTTAATTATTTTGATTTATTTTAAGTTAAAAAGTTAGGTTACACGCTACAATTAGATAAAAATTAATTTCTTTGATACCAATAAACGATTTATTGAGTACCAATAAATCATCTTTTAAATACTACTAAATATTTCTTTGGTGGAACTAAATGGGCTTTAATAAATTATTTAGTATCTATTACTAAATTTTTGGTAATGAAAGGTTCCATGCGAAATGGAGAAATAAATAAAATTTTAAAATTTCCCTAGTTAGTTCTACTTTAGTCTTAATTTATTATTAAAAGTCTATATTTTACTAAATTGTAAAGAAAATTTTTTTTAATCACAAAGAAAACCGATTTTTCTCTCCTAGTAATTTTTCAGTCGTACTAACTAGTATTCGGGCCAAATATTGTTTAAGTCAGCAACACGTGTTTTTAATCATCTTATTAAATGTTAAGCTTATCAAATGTTCCACTAGTCACGCAAAAAGATAGAAAAATTGTTTTCCCAACCTTAAATCTGACTTGATTAATTTTTTTTCTTTGTAGAACTAACAATAAACATGTTAGAAATGATTTAAACTTCTTGTAACTGACAAAAAATCCAAAATATAGATTTCCGAATTATTTAAAATATGTCTCATCAGTCACATGTGACTGTTGGGACTCTGGCTTATAGTCAATGCATCATAGAATTTAGTCAAAGTACTGAAATTTACAGCTTTGTTTCTCTTAGTGATCTTCAGTTAAATGATTAATTTTTTTTTAACCTAAATAATTACTAATTTGACGATTTTCCTTGCTGAATTTCCTCGCAAGTTATACTCCTAATTATCCTCTTGCGTGAATGTGAAACGCTTTACGATTTTGCATGCCATCCTTATTTATGAATCTTCTCCTATTCTCACTTCATTTCTCGTATATTTTTCGGGGTACATATATATTTTCTGTGCTCTTAAGATTTATAACTCGATGAAAACAGGATAAAAAACGGACAAGTTTTAAGAACAAATTGATTTTTATACTTTCAATTAATTGACACCTAAGTTTATCAAGATCGTGTTGTCAGCATACTTAAACCATTATTTGTCTTTTTTTATTATTTATTTTATTTATCCTAAATAATTAATAGTTTAGTATATGAACTATGATGTTTCTAAGGTTGGAATAATATAAATGTTTCTTAATAAACAACTTCATGTACGCAATTTGTACTTGTCCCACCAGTCACAATAAAAAAAATTTTTTTAATTGTTCCTAAGCAGGTAATCAGTCTAATTCTTCATAATATCGAATGTTTGTAGAATAAATTTTGTATTGAGAAGGAAGTATTTTTCAAAAGCTTAGGGGTTGAACTGAAATTCTACTTTAAGTATATCGCGGTCAGAGAAAAGGATTTTTCGATGCCCCATCAGTCACACTCAGTCAAACGATAATTACGAGAAACTTAAAAAGTAATCGAGGTTTTTGACTCAACAATGTTGTTAATTAGTTATTCCTCTATATTATAAGATATATTTTACTATAGTACAAATTTCAGTCACATAATTGTAGCTTATAATTAATGGAATTCCAGAGTAAAATGTCCCACCAGTCACTATGGATTGCCCGAACTATTGCCCCACTTATTGAACAAAATGGTTAAAAATTATTTCACAATGTTAAATGCTCAACCATAAGAGATATGATTTGAAATTATTTACACGATTTGATATTTAATCAGAGTAATATATTTGACAATAACTTAATTTTCAAAAATCGGGATAAAACCTATAATTTCTTTATTCCTGAAAATCATTGACTTTTTTAGTGTGGAGTGTAAACATTTTGTAAAGTATTATAGGTCGTAGATTACGGTTATAGACCGTAGATTAATATTTTAGAAAAAACCTCAAAACAACTTCGGGGATATCTTATGATAAAAAAAGGATTATCTATAAATAAATTTAATGGAGTATGGTGAACGTGTGACCTAATTACAATTGTAGACGTGATCCAAACCGGCTTCCTAAGATCTCTTAGTGCAACATTCAATTTGATATTTCACAAATCAATCTGAAATCAAAAAAATTTCAAGTTATCAAAATTTTTTAGTTTTTTTTTTTCGTACTAACTTGTAAATGTTCGTGGCAATTTTTAGAATACACAGCATTATATTTTTTTTTTTTTTTTCAATTATTATTTACCCTATAATTGTAGAAATAATAAAATTACTAGAAGAGAAGTTAAAAAAAATATGAACAGATAAAAGGACTATACATCGAACTTTTACCCCCAACATAAAAGAAACCTTCCGGTAAATTATACTTATAAGATATCCCGCAAGGCTTTTTCTTTATACATCTTTGCAATAGTATGAGTTCGAAGTAAGAGAGCAAAGAAAGAGAGAATAATAAAAAATAAAAATAAAAATAGCAAAGGTATACTGAAGAAAAAAAAAAAAGTGAACGAAACATACGACCTTCATTCCGAACAGTAAGCAGAATTTGAGACAAAAAAATCTCGAATTCCCTTAACAATTGTTTTTTCTCTTATTCTCATTTTTGTTTTCTTCTGATGTAAAATTCTTTTTTTCACTATTCAGAGTATACTTCTGAGTCTCGAGTTACCTTAACCGTGAAACTCCGCCCGTCAAATTTACTACTACAATATCTATATACTATAAATTATTCTATAACCAAATCATTGTTTCTTGATTGCTGTGTAATTTGAGATACATCGACCGTAAAATTGTCTTTTGCTTTCATGATACTGAATATGAAAAACATCTAACGTAGTTTCAAATGAATATCAATAGTTTGTGTATTCACGTATTTTGCTTCCACATTTCTTTTAACGTCTTATTAACCTTTCAGCGTATCCACTAAGAATCCAGGCGGTGTTTCGCACGTAGCGAGGAATAGCCGTTATGCATTTTAAATCGACATTGTTTGCAAATGCATTTTAAGTACATAATTTATTTTAAAAAATTTGAAAAATCTATATCTGTGAAAAAATATTCTGATCAGACTTGATATATATACGGCCATATAAAAATTTTTGATATCTTCATATCGAGCCTCCTTGATGAAAATTTTTCGGACTTTTCTCTCAAAAACTCTGAAAAAGTCTTTAGAAGTCTTTCATGACTTAAGATAAGTCTTTTTTAGAGTTTTTCAGAGAAAAGTCCGAAAAATTTTTACAAGGGTCTGACATGATCTGATGTGTCCATATTTTAATTTCGATATATCCTTATGTGGCCTGATATAACCTTATAAAGTTATATATACTTTGATAAACTTGAAAAAAAGTCCCTGATCAGGGTTGACATAACTTGTATAGTCTGATATACCCTTATCAGTAGATAAGTAGTCTGATATACTCACATCAAGGCATACTCGAGTAAAAAACATCATGTATAATTATATACAATGATATATAATTCATATATGTATATATAATTCATACATAGTTAGATAGATGTATCTATAATTCATATTTGAATCATATATAATTCGATATAATTTTTTTACTCATGTGGATATTTTATAATTACTATTAACCATTATCTTTTTTTTATCTAAAAATCTGTCACTCCAATGATTAACAATTTTTTAATATATAATGTTTTACGGATAAAATAATAGAGACTTAAAAAAGATTCAATTTCACAAAAATTATTAGTTTTGTCAAGTTCAAAAATTGTTAGCCGGGCTCTTCAACAATATATAGTTCCATACACTAAACAAATTATTTCATCAAAATTTAAACTTTCAATTTTGATTCTACCTCTATTATTTTTTTAATTTTAAAGGAATTATAATATAAATTATAAACCAACGAACTACCCTTAACAATATCGTAGAACATTTGTGGTATTTAAAGAACGAGTTTTCCACAATCTCATTATTTGATGAAAATGTTCCGATCGATATCAAAGAGAAAATGGTTTATGCCATTAATACTCGAGACAGCTCTAAATTAATGGATCAGCGTATCACATAGACGACATAAATTTGAAATTGTTAAAAGCCAACCATTTGAGCAACTTTGTTTCAAAAACTCATTGGAGCTATTCAAAAAATAAGATTTACCCACTGATTACATAAAGGAAGATATCTCTACATGGCCCAATTATGACAGCTTCAAAATTTGTCTGAAATTTTTCAAAACTCTCAAAGAAACGAACGTTACTGTACGGGGTACTGGACTAATTGAAGAATATAACTGCTGCCTAACTAAAGATACAAAAAACAGTGGCAGTATTTATCACAAGTTATTCATGACTATCGACACTGTTTTCCGAATTGTAATAAAAAATCACTTCGATGATAAATATTTAATGAGTATAATAATAAGTATACA